>NC_137969.1:171615139-171681106 GCF_963924665.1 Micromys minutus | reverse complement strand
CTAAGGAGCCGTCACAGATGGCAAAATGGAATCCCCTGCCGGCGTCACTGGGCCAGAAAGCATCCATGCAATAAAGGACCAGAAGAGAGCACATGCAGTAGCCTCTGTCTCGACAGAATCAATCTCCACGAGCAGAGGCAGACCAGTGGGCCTATTACCATCACATATGTCTGGAAGTGCATGATTCCTGGCATAAAGGCATCCTGACAGTCATAGTTTTACTGAATATTTAATTGAGTAATCATGGAGGGGGCTGGGGGCAGGGCCCAGTCACTAAAGTGTCTGCCAATCAAGCACAGGGACCTAGCTTTAGACTGCCAGAAACTGCGTAAAAAGAAGAGTATGTCAACAACTCCCAGCAAACCCAGGACTGGAATGATGGTGGGGATACAGGAAGATTCCTGACACTCATGATCTAGGCAGTCTCTCTGTATCCATTAGCTCTGTTCCAGTGAGACACTTAATCTCATAAAATAAGGTAGAGAATGGGCAAAAAAGACTCCTAGCATATCTCCATCTCTCTCTCTCTCTCTCTCTCTCTCTCTCTCTCTCTCACACACACACACACACACACACATACACATGCACACACACATACACATGCACACAGATAATTCTCACACACTCAGGCACACACACACACACACACACACACACACACATACACATGCACACAGATAATTCTCACACACTCAGGCACACACACACACACATACACATGCACACAGATAATTCTCACACACTCAGGCACACACACACACACATACACATGCACACAGATAATTCTCACACACTTAGGCACACACACACACACATGATCATAAACACTTTCCCTGGTTACTCAGAACAAACTCAAGGTTGACAGAGGTTAACTTCACTCTGCCTTGAATTTTCTGGGAAAAAAAATATACCTCTGACAATCATGTCGTAAATAGAGAGATTAAACCCACAGCACCAAGAAAGTATCTTGATCCTTATATTTTCTTCCCAAATTTTCTTTCCAAAATTACTTGAATAGTTTAAAACAATGTTAGTAAATTATTCCTACAGAAAAGATACGCTTTACGGTCCTCTATAAAGGGCATTGAAATACCCATGGATGTTTAAGCAATATGGACGCAGCTGTTTCTCAGCCAGTGGGTAACATGTGCCGTGGCTTCTCAGTAAACAATAGCTTTCGAAATGAAACCCTCTTGTCCACTTAGAAAAAATAATTTTAAAATAATTTAAACCCAGCAGCGGCATATGTGTAAAGCATCTGAACGCTTTCAAGACCAAAATGTGAATGCATTCAGCATTTTCCAACAACTACACCCCACCCCACCCCACCCCCAGTCATCGCAAGGAAGGTATAGGAACCACGTGATAGCCGGCAGCCCGGTGTAAAATATTCTTCCAGGTCAGTGCAGGCCAGAAGTAAGGGGAGAGAAAGAGAGAGGGTGGAATGCTCACAGGCTTCTCATTAGGAAATTTTCGGTTCACCTGCTATGCCCAAATCAAACCGCTGGGGCTGGCACTGGCTCCGGGAAGCACCGCTGTCTGAGTGGGCAGCTGGAACCCGCAGCGCATCTTTCCTTGTCAGGGATGAATCAATCATGGCGAGAGATGTCAGCATCTGCCCAAACCATTTCATATTAGAATAAATGGCAGATGGTGGTGTTTTTATATTTAATCAGTTCCACCAAATGCAGTTTCATCTCGTATAAAGCAAAGCCATCTGCGACGTGTAGGTGTGCGAGCTTGCTGAAAGGCCTGCCGCAGAACCCTGCTCCGAAAGGTAGAGCCTGCCATGAGGCACGGTGAGCCCAGAAGCCTTTAAAATAAAGCCTCGTGTTGTCAATAAATGCTAAATATTTATGGTGGAGGTGCCTGCCACCTGAGGCTTGGAGTGCAGGTCACACTTCTAGAAGTGTCCAAACTGTCTGAAAACAGTCTTAAAAATGGCTATTTTCCTTTCCCTGAGGATCAGTCTGAATCAGTGTTTGTTTTGTTTGAAATTATTTTTTACTAATTGATATTCTTATGTATATGAATAGTTGCTGCATGTGTGTGTGTGTGTGTGTGTGTGTGTGTGCCTGTACCATGTGCTAGGCCTAGTGCCCACAAAGATCAGAAAAAGACTTCAGAATCCATGAACTGGGGTGAAAGATGGTTTGAGTTCCCATGTGGTTGTGGGAATTGAACTCAGGACCTCTGGAAAAGCACTCGGTACTCTTAATCATTGAACCATCTCTCCAGTCCCCTTTTGATATGAATTCTTCCAAATCAAGTGAGTTATGGTTGTCTCAGTTAAACAGCTCACACAACACTGAGTGCCCACACCCACAACACCAATATAAAATATTTGTAATGCGTAATATGTACTTACTATCCCAGTGAGGGCTGACTGGTGTACAAAGTGGAATTGTTTTTGGCAGATAGGACCTCACCATTTTTGGCCACAAAAAGTCACATGCAAGCCAGTGGCAAGTTTACACTTTAATCCTCCTGAGATTGAAAGCCAGGGCCAACATTACATTCTACAGAGACAAGGAAAGAGCCTTGTTCTCACAACGAGCAAGTAATAGCTGGTTACCTTTCCATAAGATATAGAACACTGAAAAAGTATGTAGTCGTACATGATCCTACAGCCGTTTGGATTAATTCCACTTCCCCAAGAAGAGCCGCCTAGTCATACTCTCATGAAGGTGACTCCACCTGAACCTTCCCATTTTAATTAGTAAGATAAAGGTGAGTTCCAATGACTGGGCAGGGTAAGGGAGGTGGAGAGAGAGGGTCGGAGGACAGAGGAGAAGGGAGAGAGAGTTCCAAGATAGAGGTTGAGAAGGATGAATTGGATCCAGGTGGGCCTTGTTGGCGTTAAGTAGCTATGAACGTTTAAGGATTTTGTGGGTCTAATATCTCATATAGAAGGGCAGTTTGCATCTTTGTCTATTTGATGTAATTTTATTATGTAGAAGGTTTGTGAACTGAAAATTGAATATATAAACCTGTATGAAAAGCTATCGGGCCTTAGAGTTGTGTTTGTGTTAGGATTTGGGGTAAAGAAACACCCCAGGATGGAGGCAGTAGAACAGGCAGAGTAAAACCGCCAGGGAAGGGAGTCGTACAGATAGAGTGAGACCTTGGGGGACAGAGTGACAAAGTCCGTGCACCAGCTCTGTACTAGAGGCGGCACCTGCTGAGTGAGACCGCAGGAGTCGATAAAGAGATAAGCCAAATTCATTTAATATTTACTGCAACGCATAGTTCCAGAACCTTGTGCCCTACTCAGAACACGGGGGATGGCATGCACTTCGTATGAGACATGAGGTAGGTCACTGCGCAGCTGGCAGAAATACTGTTCTACAGGTATTGTCCTTCTGGTATTATTTCAAAGGTTGACCCATCCCCAAATCCCCAGATCTCCCAGCAAGATGTAGCCTATTCCTGGCTCCCCCTCTGCTCTCAGACCCACTCCAATCCTTTAAGGAAGGTCAGGAGTCCTGCCCCCTGAAGCTGGACTGTGCCCTGAAGCTCTCTGTTCCCTTATGGTGTACCCACCACAAAGTGTCTGAGTGTTTAACACCCCATCTCCTCCGTAATTTCTCCAATCCTCCTGTGCCACTTCACTCTGCCTCAAAGCTGCCATTTTCTCTCTGCATTTCTTTCTTTCGTCTGCTGTTGCATATTTGTTTGGTTTGGATTTTTTGATAGTAGTGACATAGGTGATGGTGGCGGTGATGGTATTTAATTTTGTTATTTTATTTTACTAAGGAAGATGGTCTGATATAATCCAAGCTGACCTTCAGCTTCTCATGTAGCCAAGGAAGACTCAGGACTCCTGATTTCTCCCATGTCCTTCTCAAAATGCTGAGATTACAAGTGTATGCAACTATACCAAAGTAATAGCTACCATTCTCAGCTTCTTCGTGTTACTTAAGAACAGATTTGGAAGGTCAGAAAGTTAAGAGTCAGTGAACAGGACTCGGGGGTGGGGTAGTGGCTCACTTGATAGAGTGTTTGCCTAGCCTGCACCAAAACCATGGGTTCAGTGCTCTGCACCACATAAACTGAGTGTGGTGGCAAATGCCTGTAATTGCAGAACTCCAGAGGTAAAAAAGAAGCAGAAGCCTGACATGACATCAGCAATTAGAAAAGCACCAACAAGAGGGCAGTGCAGTAGCTCTGCCCACCTTCTCCTTACTCTCTCTAGGACCCCAGCCCATTGGTAGTATCACCCGCCACCCCAAGTGGGCCTTCCATCTTCAATTAAACCCTTCTGAAAGCACTTTCATAGACACTAAGGGGTTTGTTTCTATGGTGACTCAAAATTCCATCAAAGAGCTGTAGTAAGCATCACACTCACTAAGTGGCTGCCTCCATGCCAATAATAAGCCCATGGCTGGAAACACAGGCTCTTTTCTTATCTTCTTTCTTCCTGAAAAAGACTGAGAAGGGCCTCTGCTTCCCCTGCCCCACCCCCACCTGGTCATCATGTCTTGGCTGTCCCAGTCATTAGCCATTTCTAGCTGATGACACTCAACTCCTCCATCCAGCTTCTAGCTTCCCTCTGAGTTCAGCCAGGTTTTCCTTACCCAGCAACCAGTGCTCTCCAGCTTATAACTTGTAACTTCCTGGCACCGTGTGAACTGCAGACATGCAGCTCTTCCTGCTCACATCTCCTCCTGAGCCCTTGGACTTCTCCCCACTAGGACCACATTGACCTTCCCTCTGTGTCCTATATACCCACCTCCTGTGTATTCTGGGGGCTCACACTTACCCTACATAAAACACTCTGGCACCTCTTCTCCATCACTCTCACACCAAAGCTCCTCCTCCGAGTTCTACGACTCTCCACCTAAGTGAACTTGTGTCCATGGGCTGTCCATTCATAAGGTCCTGGGGTCCTAACACTGTCTTGGTAGTATCTACAACAGATGCATTTTGCCTTATTGTTTGGTCCTGTGAGTGTCCCATGGACCCTGAGGAATGGCAGAATTTTCTTTTGGCTGCATCCCCTTTGCCTTGAACTTCTCTTACCCTCACTGAGCCTTCAGGAAAAGTCACTGGTTTTCTTGTGGTTTCTTTGAACATCACCAACATTTCAGATTTTTTTCTTTTCTTTCATTTTTTGTAGCTGAAAGGGTTAAGTAGTTACCTGATAAGTCTTCTGGAAAGCTAGGACCTCAGATTCCCATAGAAACCGCACTTGAGCTAAAAATGGCATCAAACTCAAGAGCCCACGACAGCCCGCTGAAGTTTACCTAAGCAGACCCAGTCACTGTTCTCTAAGGCTCATGGGAAGTGAGACTGGACCCATCTGTCGGACAAGCGACAGCTGAGGAAGCAAGTTTGTGCTGGGCCAGGCTCCTGACAGGGAGGAGGTCATGGGGGTGGGACGAAGAGCAGTTCCAAGGCTGAGGAGATCCAAAGCTCTCTGGAAGTGACGTCTGCATTATATCAGGGCATTTGTGCATGTGGGGGGAAGGGGTGGGGAAGAGAGCCCTATCGTCACAGGTGGAGATGAGAAATCCCTCTGTTGAGAAGGTGAAAGTTAATCCACCCGAACCCCAACTATCGTGGATATAAGTGACTATATCTCACCTCCCCGTACCTCCACAAATGAAGTCTGTGTTTGGGTCTAGAGCTAGATAGACCAAATGTCCCTTTGAAGCTGGGTAGTGATGCTGCTGATGTTTCCTATCAGTAGATGTCACTTAAACCTGCTGTGGGTCGCCTATTGCTATTGCTGAAGAAAATGGCCTCCATAGATGTCCCACGTATAGGCCCTCGGATCATTCTGAGATTTTCTTTTTTCAAGATTCATTTCTGTTCATTTTTGTGTACGTGTCTCTGTGTGTAGCTTCTTTGTGCTTGTAAATGTCAGTGGAGACTGGAAGCAGGCATGGATCCCTGGAGCTGGAGTCATAGGCAGCTATGAGCTTTGGGCTTATGGGAGCTGGGAACTGGACTGTTTGTGGAAGCAGCAAGCACTAACCACTGAGCAATCTGTCCAGCCCCCAAGGTATTCATATTATAACTCAGACATCCCCATGCACATGAATATAACCCAATAAAACATAGAAAGACTCATACATGTAGTATGACTATGGTAACAGGAAGGGTGACTGTAATATTCCTACCTTTGAAGGGAAATCATTATTGCTCCTGGCATACTGAATCTATGTCCATGAGTACCCTGCCTCTGCCTGAGCTGCCAGGAACCCCACAGCTGAACAAGATAGGAAATCACGCTGAAATTATCACTCTCATTTCTTTGCCACCTACTTCCTTCTTTATTCCCTCACATTTCTATTTCTGTTTCATCTTTGTTAGAGTTAGTGAGTAACAGTTATTGTTTGGGCTGGCTTGTTGATTTTCTATTTGTGTGGCTATCACATGTCCCAGTGTCTGTTGGTCAGCTTCACTCTCTTAAACAATTATGTAGTGGATTCTAACGCTTCAAACAGAATTCCTTTTTAATCCAGGCACGTAGTTTGGAGAAGAAGTGAATGTATTCCTCCAGGAGAGCAGAGATGGTAGGGCCTTCTTTAAACTCTGGTGTCCCTTCTGCCCTCTGACTGAAGTCCTGTAGCTACCAAGTGGCCACTGTGTCCCCTCAAGGGAAGATGTCAGAAGAAATATTGAGCAAGGGCACAATATCCTTCATATGTGGAGAATAGATAGATAGGTAGATAGATAGATAGATAGATAGATAGATAGATAGATAGATAGATAGATAGATAGATGGATGGATGGATGGATGGATGGATGGATGGATGGATGGATATAAATATAGATATAGATGTATAGATATATAGATAGAAATATATATATATGTAAATATATATGTAAGTATATATATATATATATATATATATATATATGTAAAACAAGTCAGGGAGGAGGAACATAGGCAAAGAGAAAAACCTTGGTTGAGAGAAAGTACTAATATGTAGCAGATAGAATGGCAATCGTCCTTGGGCTAATTCTGAGATTCAGTGTTGACATTCTTAGGTACAGTGTTTGAACCTCTCTTCTTCCCTCGATAACAAAGCAGCTGTGCCCTTCCATTCTCTAGCTGACACCCGGGTTCTTCTCCAGAAGGCATGCCTGAACACTCAGAGAGGATGGCTCTCTAGTCCTTTGCTAGAGTCAGGGAAGCCATTAGCTCAGGGGACCATGTGGCCATGCTCCTGTCTAGAGCAAGCTGCTCTGCAGGTGGGAATAAAGAGGAACCTCAGATGAACATTCCCTGGGCTCAAATGCACAGCACTGGTGCTGGAAGAACCGTGACTAGCACACACCTCACTTCACAGGTCAGGGGACAGGAGCCCAGACCAGGACAGAGGAGCCCATGGGCTCCCAACACCCACTCATGGCTCCCCTGCTGTGCACAGCACTAAAGTTACCCTACTCAAAAGTCAGGGTGACAGGGTGCTATTTTTCAGAGTGGTCTCAGGAAGGTATTAACAGAGAGTGTCCTGTCTCTCTCTTCACCCCAAATTCACCATGTTTGAAGAGTCTACATGTTCCCAATCTGTTTAAAAACCAAAGCCAAAACCAAACCAAGCCACAGCCAAGCCAGAGTTCTGCCCCTGAGAAGATAACTATAATAGTTAAGATGACTACTTTTGCTGTGTTCTGAGGAAGAAGTTTCTTCTCCCATAGGGAGAAAACAAATAGTCTGGGTACTCTCTCTCTTTTTTTTCCCCATTTTTATTGGCTATTCTTTGTATCTACATTTCTAGTTTTATCCCTTCCCTGCCCCCCCACTTCTATACCCCCTCCACTTGCTTCCATGAAAGTTCTCTTTCCCAACCACCTTCTCCACCTCAGCGCCTTGGCATTCCCCTACACAGGGAAAACATGTCTTCACTGGACCAAAGGCCTCTCCTTCCATTGATGCCTGACAATGCTATCCTCTGCTTCATATGCAACTGGAGTCATTGATCTCTCCATGTGTGTTCACTTGTTAATGTTTTAGTTCCTGGGAGCTCTGGAGGGTTTGGTCAGTTTAGAATGTTGTTCTTCCAGTGGGGTTGAAAACCCTTTCAGCTCCTTCAGTCCTTTTTCTAGCTCCTTCATTAGGGTCCCCATGTTCGGTATGATAGTTAGCTGTAACTATCCTCAACTGGCTCTGTATGACTCTGGCAGAGCCTCTGATGAGGCATCCATATCTGGTTCCTGCCAATAAGTACTTCTTGGCATCAGCAATAGTGCTTGAGTTTGGTGGCTGTCTCTGGATGATCTTTTCTTCAATCCCTGTTCCTCTATTTGTCCCTGTATTTCCTCCTTTGAGTGTTTTATTCTCCCTTTTAAGAAGGACTGAGGCATCTACATTATGGCCTTCCTTTTTCTTGAGCTTCATAAGGTCTTGTTTCTTGGGTATTCAGAGCCTTTTAGGCAATTTTTTGCCTATCAGTGAGTGCACACCATGTGTGTTCTTTTGTAACTGGGTTACCTCACTCAGGATGATAGCTTCTAGGTCCATCCATTTGCCTAGGAATTTCATGTTTTTAATAGCTGAGTAGTACTCCATTGTGTAAATGTACCACATTTTCTGTATCCATTTCTCTGTTGAAGGATATCTGGGTTCTTTTCAGCTTCTGGCTGTTATAAATAAGGCTGCTATGAACATGGTGGAGCATGTGTCCTTATTATATGTTGTAGCATCTCTGGGGTATATGCCCAAAAGTGGAATAGCTGGGTCTTCGGGTAGTACTATGTCCAATTTTCTGAGGAGCTGCCACACCGATTTCCAGAGTGGTTGTACCAGCTCACAACCCCACCAACAGTAGAGGAGTGTTCCTCTTTCTCCCGTCCGGGTACTTTCTGTTTACCTTGTCCTCTGTCTTGCTGAAAACTTTCAATTTCTTTGGGGAAAAAAAAAAGGACAGCTCAGACTCTTCATTTTATTTGCCAAAAGTATGAAAATAAGGGAAGGGGTGGGCTGTCCGGGATCCTCTTTTGCACTGGACCCAGCAGCCTTGGACTTGATTCACACTGCAGGAGGAGCTCAGGTACCAATCAATGGCTGTGCCGTGGAGTAGACTTGTGCTTCCCCTACCCATGAAATAGACATAGTGATCTGTAGTTCGGAACGAATCAAGCCTAATGGCGCAGACTGGCTACAGGCTGAGAGGCACGAGGATCACAAATTCAAGGTTTGCATGGGCTACAGACTGAGCTCAAGGCCTGAGTAACTTAGCAGGACACTGTCCTAACATGAAACAAAGGTAAAGCACTCACCATTCAATCCTGAGAACTAGGGTTCAGGTCCTCTGCTTCAGCACAACATCCAGGTAACTGAGGTACCCTACCTATAATTCTAGAACTTAGAAGGCAAAGATGGAATCCAAAGAGCAGACTAATTGCTACATGAGCCTTGTGCTAAAAGATTTGGGTTCAACCAAGAGACCCTGGCTTAATGAATAAGCTGGAGAGTCTGAGGAAGACTCAGCCTGGGGCCCTCCCATGTTCTCATACACACATGTAAATGTGCATACCCACATACACACAATATACTCAACAGGCCCAAATACAATTTTTAATTTTAAAGTAAATTAAAGGGTGGAGTTTCAGCCTAGTGGTAGAATGTTTGTGTGATGTGCTCAAGGGCCTGTATTCAATCCTCAATAAAAAAAAAAATTTAAAGATAACAAAAAGACTTGACATCCAGGATTCACAGAATACATATCCAGACCTGTACCACTCTGGACACACCTCAGGTCCTCCCTCAGCTCATACTAACTCCCCCTCTTTCCTGTCTCTGCTGATTAAGAAAAGAATGTCTCACGAACTGCCTGGCCTACCTGCCCCCAAGCAAGTCACATGGAATTGCCGTGTCTTCTCAGGCATTAATATACATCAAATGCCTGGCATAACATTATTAGCATAATGAATATTCTAACATTAAAGCTGGCACCAAACATTAATCTTTAGGGAATACTAATTGCCAAGAATATGATTGTCAACCTAGAAGGGACAGGAGAGATTGAACTTATGAAACCAAGGAACCACGGTGCCTTTTAAGACACAGGTAGAAGTCTGTCACAGCACAGAATCTAGCCACCTACCCACTGTCCTTTGTAGCTCTACTAACACATCTCTTAATTTATTGCTATCACGTCACTGTAATAATAGAACTGAAATATAATTTAGTTGGTATCACTATGAAAGAACTTTGAAGCACCAGGAGAAGCCTGGGAGCTTTTCCATGCTGAACACTGCATCTGGACCATACAAAGAAAGGCTAAGCTGAGCAATTGTAAGTAAATAAAATATAACTCCTATTGTTGTTGTTGTTATGGTGAGGGTGGGGAGCTGATATGCCTGTAGCTCACTGTGTATCTTATGTTGGCCTTGAACTTGTGGCAATTCTCCTGCCAATGCCAAGCTCGCACAGGGTCATGACCAGGAAGCTGAGATTAAATCCCGCTTTAGCAAATGCCACATGCTGCCCACTAAACAAAGCATTCCTGGCATCCAACAATGCACTTGGTGTCGTTTCCTATGGCTTCTGGCAAAGGGTGGTGGGAACAGGTTCTGCTGGCTATGGAAAGGACCCGTGTGGATAAAGAGCTTTGTCACACAAGAATAACATTTGTCCCAGACACTGCCCAGATGCAGATTTGGATTGGTGACTCAGCTTGGAACCAACCAAGCCACAGTTTATACTTAAGGAAGAGGTGAGGCCTTGACCTAGACCTCAAAATTAGTATCAACCCCCCAAGCTGCCTTTACAATTCCTTGTAAAAGATCAGGGTAAACAAGATACAAAGTAAGGAGGAACCACTAACCAGGGCTCCAAAAGGGAGTCACTCCACTGTGGAACTTTTGAGGAAAGCCTTGGAAACTAACTCAATGCAGATGTATGTGATTAGAAGTCACAGGCTCTCCTCCCACTGATCCCCAAAGCAACCAATGCCAGACATCTTAAGAAGCCAGCATGGCACTGTACCCCGATGCCCTGCAGGAACAAATCCAAAAGGCTCAGAGATCAAGGTCACCATAATGGTCCTCTGTCAGCCAACCCTTGCCCTGCAATGATTTCTTAAAGAGGGTAAGAAGGAAGCCTGGGGTGTGAAGAGGCAGAAACCAGGTCCTGGAGCTGCACACAGCATTTTAGGACACTTGCTTTAAGATAAATAAATCCAGAAAAGGCATCAACCGAACAGGTTTCGTGGATCCACACTGGCTCAAGCGTGGAAAATGGATGGGAGGTAAGAAAACCAAAGACAGAAAGATAAAGTAGGCAATTTGGCTAGGAAACCCAAGCAAGAGGCAATTCAAGAGACCCAAAGGATGTGAAATTGATTAGACTTGTTGATGGATTAGAACTTGAGGGAAAGACAGCCATGAGGGAAATTCCCAGGTATTGGCTTGGCAGCTGACTAATAGAAAAGTCCTATAAAGATCAATCTGAAATGCTGTCATGAGTGCTCTTAGACAAACTTCTTATTCTGTGAGGTCCATGTCAAGATGACAGATTGATAATCCAAACCTTAATTCAATACCTCATGGTGACATGTGTGGAACAGAGGCTCACCATTCAAACTCCACGAAGAAGAAAGAAGAGCAGAGGCGAGAGATGGGAAGGAGGGAGTGTTCTCATGGTCAGCCCCTCAAGCAAGATTGCACACATGTGTTGTTATTTAGAAGAAGCTGCCGGCAGCAGGAACGCACCCTACCCATCTTAGCAGGAAGTGGCAGCCTGAATGGAATGGGCCACACCATTTGAGGTACAATTTCTTCTATTCTGAGACAGAAAAGAAGTATATATAATGGTAAGGGTGAAATTTAAGGGTGAGCCACTGTGCACCAGGGATGAAGAAACCCATCAGCCAGAGCCTCAGAGCCAACTGAATGAACACAGCTTTAAACACTCCCACTGAGCGGCACCTCCAACTACCAGATGCTAAGACTATGCATCTGGGCCATCTACTAGGAACTCTGGCCAGGGTGTTTCACAGTTTTCAGGTTGATAACTCTGCCTGCTGACATTCCTACTCCTCCTCTGCACCTGAGCCCAACTGTTAGCCTAGACAGGCAAGGAAAAGAGAGACTGGAAGTTTAGGCTATCAGTGGGTGCTGCACTGGCCTAGTTAAATAAATAATAAACACACTGGGCCAAGTCTGGGACTCACTACAGGATGCTAAGTGTGGCTCTGGGAATAAAGAGGTATGACCTTGTTAGAGGAAGCATGTCACTGGGGATAAGCTTAGAGATGTCAAAAGTCTATGCCAAGCTCAGGGTCTCTCTCTCTCTCTCTCTCTCTCTCTCTTCCTGCTGCCTGAAGACCCCGATACTTCTCCAGCATGTCTGCCTGGATGCTGTCACACTTCCTGCCTCAGTGATAATGGACTAAACCTCTGCAACAATAAGCCAATTGTAGAGATTTCGTTCATTCAGTGTTTTCCTTTATACCAGTTGTTTCGGGCGTGGTTTCTCTTCATAGCAATAAAACATTGAAAAAGACAATGACCAAGCCAACATAAGTAAAAGAAAATATTTAATGATGGGTTTGCTTATAGTTTTAGAGGGATAGCCCATGACTAGCGTGGTGGGAAGCAGACAGGCATGATACTGGAGCCCATGTAGCTAAGAGTTTTACAACCTGATCTGAAACCAAAAGGGAGGGAGGACAAGACTGGGATTGGTATGGGCTTTTGAAATCTCAGAGCTTACCCGTGTCTCCCAGTAACAAACCTCCTTCAACAAGACCACACCTCCTAACCTTTCCCAAACAGTCCTACTATAGGGGGAAGAAGCATTCAAACATATGAGCCTGAGGTGACCAGTCTCATTCACCGCCACACCAGATCTCAATGACACTGTGGCACCCCTGCTCTCCTACCAAAGGACACTGGTGACTTTCTACTAGTAAGCAGCTAGCACAGGGCTCCTCTCCCTTCCTCTCTTCGTTCTCAGCCTGCTTGGGCTGGGCCACTTGTCACTTTCAGAAACAGCTTTCCAGTTGCAGTTCATGACCCATCCATCACCCCACACAGAATCCCTTGCCATGATGTAAATGTTTCTGCTGTTGGCCCTGAGCCACAGTGATTCTCAACTTGTAGTTTGTGACCCCTTTGTGGGTTGAACAACCCTTTCACAGGGGTCACCCAAGACCATTGGAAAACAGATACCTTTATGGCATTCATAAAGGTAGCAAAATTATAGTTATGAAGTAGCAATGAAAATAATTTTATAGTTAGAGGTACCACAACATGAGGAACTGTATTAAAGGGTCGGGACATTAGAAAGCTTGAGAAGCCCTGCACTAACCCTGCCTTATAACCTGGCAATTACATGAATCAATCCATTCCCTGCCTCAACCTGGGCCACAGAAAGTATGTCTGTCATCTCTAATCAAAATATCTTCATAAAACCTATACAGAATTCACAACTCCTGGCCGACTTGTCAGGTAAGAGCCATGGATCTTTTCCTGTGTCCTATGCTAGTCAAAGCCCTGTGCTTCCTAGAGGAACAAACTCATGCTGGTCTGAGCTGGTGTGAGTAATAAGCAGGAGAATGAAAGCCTCAGGTCATGACTGTGGAATAGTTCACCCCACATCCAAGGGCAGGACCCACATTTGTTTCAAAGTGTCCCCTCATTATGACAATAAACAATAAACGCCATCTCTGGACTTGGTCCTCCATCTGGAGGCGTCTCCCAGGTAGAACAGGCTCTAGGAAACGAATGGGATCAGATGAAACTCCCAGGAGGAGGATCGAAGCAGATGGCAAATTGCTAATAACTGTGCCAGCTGCCAGTCTTTGGAGAGTTACCATGAGGCTGACTCCAAGCTGCACAGTTAAACATCTCATTTCTGTTGTCCTATTATAATCTTGGGGGAGAACCTTCCGCTCATGCATCTTGTCTGGGGGAAGCAGTGACAGCCATGGGCTGTCATATGAGATTCTGCCATTAGCTTACACAACTTACTCACGGTCTCCCAACTGCATGGCTCCTTCTTTGGCCCTGCATACACGATTCTATCAAATTTGGTGCCATTCTCCTTAATGATGGTCCTAACAATGGGGCAGTCTTCAGCCTATGGTACTATCCCCACATGCAGTAAGTATCTGTGCATCATTCAGCCCTAACTGAGCATTCTGACCCTGTCTCTGACCTTAAATATGACCAAGCAGCCATTTTGGATGGGCTTTGTATCTGGGGCAATGATGGTCCAGTCTAAATGCTAAGCCACCACCAGCAATAAGTTGGAGGTGTTCAACTCACCCGCCAAAAACCAAACCTAGGGAGATCTACGAGTCTTGGTGTTCCATAGTCCTTGCTGGGGACCAGCTGTAAGGAAACTAGAGGCTGCAGAGGCAGTGCACATCTGCCACCACGGGGAAGGGCCCTGTAGCTGAAAGTGCTTCTCTCAACACCATCCACACAGGGTGTAGCTGCATCGGCTCAAGCAGAAGAAAGGCTTAATTGCTACTACACCCTCAAAGGAGAATATCATTGTGAAACTGTGTTATAGGAAGGCAAACGAAGGGTCAAGGGGGGTGGCATGGAATGGGGAGCCTTAAAGCAAGCTGTCTAGCCAGACTAGGCAAGTCTGAGAGCTTTGGATTTAGATACGGCACTGACTCAATACGTAAGGTGGAAAGCAAGAAGGAAGATACCCAGTATCAACCCTTGGCCTATACACACACAAGTTCACATGTGCCCACACACATGTAACACACACACACACACACACACACACACACACACACACACACACACACCTGGGCAAAAATCTAGGAAGGAAGGAAGAGTATTATTGATGTAGCTAACTAGCAGAAGTTGCTGTTTCCATCACGGTCACAGAATTTCTCAGATGGCTATAATTGGATCTGGACTGTTTCACCAGAGGCCATGTTTTAACATCTTTATTTCCAGTGGATGACACTTTGAGGGGAGTTTAAAACCTTCAGAAGATTTTTCCCGTGAAGAAATGAGGTCATCCTAGGTGTGTCCTTGACGAGAATATTGAGTCCCCGGTCTGTGCTTCCTGTGCACCATGACATGGCCAGCGGGTTGCACCGTGTACCCTGCTATAACACCCTGCCTCAGCACAGCCACGCTTCCTCTCAATAATGTAACACAGTACCTTTGTCAAAGTGGTAGAAACAGAACCAGCATACTAACTCTCAAAATGTATAACTTATTGAAAATTTCCTATATTCAACAGATTTTAACTTCCATGTTTTACTACATATTATTGAAAAACAAAAGAAAATTATGCAAGAAAGAAAACGAAAAAAAATTATGCAAGCTTCAAACACTCCCCACACCCCTAAAAAAAAAAAAAAATCCTTCAGATCTGCTCTTACCTTTGAGAAATTCAAATATCAAAACCAAATCCCCATCATAGAAGAGAATTCCTGTTGAGTGACAGAGAGGAAACCCTCATTTTTCATGAATGGAAAGTTACTTTGGAATTGACAAGAAATACTTAAGAGTTTAGTCTATTCCAGTTTGCAAAGGTTTGGAACACTGGCCTGAGGAATATTCGGCAATCTACTTCTGGGGTTGTTAGCGGGTAAAAGCCTAGGTAGCTGACTGGGTGGGTAGGAGGGGAGGTAAAACGCACAAATAACTAAGAAGTGAGTCCTGAGAACAGCGACCCTCTTCTAATCTGGTCCCATGCCTTGACTGCTGGTGACAGCTCTGGCTCCACAGCTGGGATGGTTAGTTTTACTTGTCGACGTGACACAATGTATTGTCTCAGCGAGAGAGTGGCTGGATCAGCTTGTCCCATGGGCATGTTGCAGGGATTGTCTTGATTGTCTTAACTGATGTGAAAGTGAGTGCCATCATCCCAAGTCCAGACCCCGGACTATGAAAGATGAGAGAAATCCAGCAGTACTAAGCAGGCCCTTTCCTCTCTGCTCTTGACTCTGGATGTGATAGAAGCTTCAAGCTTCTCACCCCGTGACTTATTCACAGCGATGGACTAGCAGACTCTAAGTTAAAATGAACCCCTTCTCCTATAGGCTGCTTTTTGTCAAGATACTTTATCTCAGAAACAGAAATGGAACTCAGACAATGACTCCTACCAAACGTCCTGGGAGAGGGACATCTCTAAGCAGCTCCTTGCCCATCTCCACCCAGCTCCGGTGTCACGCTCTGGTTCCTGCCAACGGTCACTGATATGTCCGTCTGCTGCCCAGTCTCACATCCCCATTTCTGTCAACATCCTCTCAGCCTTCAAGTCTAGCACCACCAGGCCTCCGCAGATAAACTGGACCACTTCCCACTCTGAGGCAGGAATATCAGAGGCTGTGGCCTGACAGTCCCTCTCTAGCTTGCTTGCAAGACCTCCTTCCTCCTACTCCACCAAGCTTATCTTGGCTCTCCTCTGCAGCCAAACCTAGCAGCCGCCTCCTCCTCTTCCTCCTCCTTCTCAATTCCTCATCTGGGTTCTTCTTGGACCACTACCAGTTGCTATACAGAGTCAGAGCCTCACTCAATCACTTCCCCTCCTGCTTCAGAAGTATTCCCCAAAACACAGATGCAAAAGACAGCGGAAAGTCAGTCTGACTAGTTCTGAGTTTGCGGGTGACCTATCTCGGGGATTAGCACATGTCAGCTTAGACTGTTTTAAAGAGTCCTGCACGTATCCACTCACATATCCACTTGGGCCTTGGGAAGAGGTTTGATTGCATTCCCCCAACATCAGAGCTATGTCACAAACTCTGTGGGAGGACCTCCCAGCCCTCCACCTGCTGAAAAATCTCACAGCACAAAAGTGAACAGAGCCATTAGCTCGAGTGACAAGCAGCTGGCCAGAGTGTGGTTCAAAGGACGCCAGGCAGTCACTGTGTAACCTCTCCCCTCCAGGGTAGCACAGAGATTAAAGATAAACAAACAAACTTCATCACTAAATAACAGGGTCAAGATGGACTCAGAGTCCCCACCTCTGGCTTCCCCTGATCCTGCATAGCCCATGCCCAAGTGCAGGTAAAAGGTGACCCATGCCACATGTCATGGAGAAGAAAGCTGAGGCTCAGTGGGGTTTGGCTCTCCTCCTTATTTTCTTCTTTTTCCTCATTTCCTCCCCTCCCCTACCATCAGGAATCATTCCTCGCAGCAGCCTTTCCCTCCTCTGCCTCCACCATCTCTGAGTATTTCTATGAGGGCTGGTGTGAAGACTCACGTGCCAGGCCTTGGGGAGCCTAATGAGCTGTAGAGGGAGCGAGACCTGCTTGTCAAAGCACAGAGGATGGGGACATCAGAACCACTGGCAAGCCCAGCAGCCAGAGACTAGAGTGACTCCGAGTGTGGGAATTAAAAGATGGGAAAAGGATGATTTGTAAGCCTTTCTGTGTGAGGGGCAGGGCTGACATTTCTGCTTCACACCTGTGCTTTATCCCTCCAGCAATTCCTGCAAGACCCAGCCAAGCACGTTATTATATCTTCAAACATCTACTGTGTGAACTCTCAGGCCCACCACAATGACTGCCGAATCACAAAGTTATGGAATCCCTTTAACAATTTGATAAATACCCATTTAAAATGAGATAAAAAAAAAATCACCAAGCGTTTGCAATCAGCTATTCCATCATTTTGGGAGATATGAAATGAGTATTTACAAAACTCCCTCAGAAAATATACTATTGAATAAATGTGAGCGCTCCTTGGAGATTTACAAATCAATAGTGTGTGCCCTCTCTTCCCCTCCTCCTACTAAAGAAATTTAATAATTATCTTGCCTCTAAAAGCAAACTCTTCAGTGTGCCGTCTGGCCACTGAAATCCAATCAAGACACACTCCGAGTCACCTGCTCCCCTTTGGAAGGGCTATTACATTTCCCCCTCCGTAATGAGCAGAAGTGTAAATGCAAGAGAAAAAAAAATTGTGGAGGAGGCAGTTATGAGAAGTTCCTCGTCTGGGTCCCTCAGGTAAGCAGATTAAGGGACCATGGCTCATTCAGGGGTCAAGATTAATCCAATAAGCCCCCATTGAATAGGACACGGAGGCATCAGAGATGCTAATTCGAGGGAAATGAAAGAAGGGAACCCACTCTTAGGAAAGTACCGGAGAATGACATGATGCTGAAGGTAGACTCTGCAGCATCTGTTAGATGCGGACCCGTGTCTCCTGAGCAGCCCTCTACAGCACTGTAGGCTCCCTCTGCATATGATGGTGTCCTTCCCAGAACCTTACAGAGACCGCTGATGCTTCCTGAGCTCTACGGAGCTTGTGGTTATACGAGACAGTCACTGCTTTCTAATAAAGCTATTTGAAGACTTTGTGTTTATTACTTTTGACAGTGTGTGTGTGCATAGGTACATGTGCATGAGAGCAAGTGCCAGAGGAGACATGGGATCTTTCCAGAGCTGGGAATATGGGCAGGTTTAAGCCACTTGACGTGGCACTAGGAGTAGAACTCAGGTCCCCTGCTGGTGTCCGTCCCTCCAGCTCCATAATGCTATTTTTAACTCCCATTAATTAATCATCTCTATCTCGTCAAAGTTCCAACTACACAGAGAAAGCGTTCCTGAACACCTTATCAGGAAAATTATGGCCCGCTTAGCACTACCTCATGGTACAAGTGGGAGGTGAGAAGAAGCCCTGATACTTGAATCCTAGAAGAAGAAACGAGAGTTTTATACCAGTGTGGATGTTTACAGAGGAAGCCATCCTGGGGACTCCAGCAAGAACCACTGATTTTCTTATCACTGAAATTTTCAAACAGATTTTCATGTAAATCAACCAAAACTACTTAGATAGAAAATGAAACTTAATTACCTGAGTTTAAGAATTCACAAATTATGGCCCTGCAAGATGGCTCAGCCGATTAAGGCAGATGGCTCCGTGAGTAAAGACACTTGCTGCCAGGCCTAAGGACCCGAGTTCCATCCCAAGCCCACATGGTAGAAGGAAACAGCCAACTTCGGCAAGCTGTCCTCTGACCTACACACACATACAGTAAGTAAATAAATAAACGAACATAAAAATGTTAAAGGATTCACAAGTCACATAATTTCTTTGTAACAAATCATCTTCTTTGGCTTAATAACCTAAGCAATAGATAAGCCATACGCAATTCCTATAATTAACGAAATTCTTGAATTGTGAGTAACATGCCAAGAGAGGACGAAAACACCACACTCACCTCAGTGCCAGAAGTCTTCCCTACATTTGAATTTTTCTATGTTTAAAATGCAAACGTCACACAGGGCAGTGAGAATCTGGGATATAGCTCAGCCACGCAGCACTTCACCTAGTGTGCATAGCACAAGAAGAAGAAGAAAAATAATCCCTAAAAATACACAGTGACCAGTTTGAGTTCTGATGTGGAAAAGCAAAGGAGTATTTCGGTCATCTTGTGAAGCCACCTAGACGCTTCAGGGACCCTCACAGGGCACTGAAGACCTCACAAGGAATTGAACCTAACACAGTGATGTTGAGGCAGGAGACAGCCATGGCTGCAGATCTCAGGCAGCTGAAAGAGCAAAGAGCCCACAGGGGAGTGATATCCTGAAGGCAAGCTAGCCTCCCTTACTGACATGCAGGTAAAGGATGGCGGAGAAGGGGCAGCTTGCTCTAGCAAGTGACAGAAAAGGAGACAGGAAACCAGTGAGTCACACCATATATGCAGGGGCAGACTGTAGTGCAGCAGGAGCAGAGACTTTAGGCTTCTGGCTAGAGTGACAGTTGAGAATCCCCATAGACTGCTACAGTCAGGCTGGAAGGAATGCTCTGACAAAGGCCTGTAGCATATAAAGAGGTCCTGCTGGCCTACTCCTTAGCCTACTGTTCCATTGTGCTGTTTTGCAATGAACAAATCCAGGGAGAATTCACCTCAGTCATATGTAATTGGTGACCAAAAAGGAGGCAGCACTCAGACCAAGAGAAAGATCTTAAGCTCACTTTCTTTTAAGAGTTATCACAGAAAAACACACCATCATCTTTAACACAGTAATATGTGGTTGAAAGAGTTCAGATATAGTCATCTGACATGACAGGACATCAAAGTGGAAAGGGCTCGGGAAGCCATGGTCCAGCAACCACTGGAGGTGGACAAGCGGTAGAGCTTTGAAAAGACGTGAAGAGAGGCAGGACTATCCAGAGGTAAGGACCACACTGGCAACATCTTGGGGTGCAGACAACCTGCAGGAAACCTAGTAGAAGCATGTCAATGAAAAACAGAAGCATGAAGCACGAGATAAAGGAAATGTGCAGAGGGTTAAGGAGGGCTAAAGAGGAAGCCAGATAGAGCACAGGGGTCACCCTGTACCCTGCTCATGTGCCACAGCTGGTGATAAGAGACAGAAAAGAGCACAGAGTGGATAGAGACGGAGAGACACGCAGAGGGAACTGGAAAGAAAGAAAAGCAAGGAGTCAGAGACAGAGATGCAGAGACACAGTTCACAGAGACAGAGATGCAGAGACACAGTTCACAGAGACAAAGATGCAGAGACACAGTACACAGAGACAGAGATGCAGAGACACAGTACACAGAGACAGAGATGCAGAGACACAGTACACAGAGACAGAGATGCAGAGACAAGGACCATGGCCTACCTACGAGAAAACACAGAAGCAGAGATGCGGGGAACACTAGGAAAACTTTAAGAAATGAAAGCCTTTAGTTTACAGAAGCAAAATGTAAGCCCTGAGGAAATTTGACAGAACAGGATTAGAAATTGATAAGGAAATTAAACAGCAAGAATGAGTACCAAAACACCCTACCACTGGGGAACGTAAAGGCTCTGTCTCAGTTCACAGACAGATGAGAAATCCAAGCTGGAATTGCATTACAAATAGGCAGAAGTAGGAACTAAAATGCTCTGTGCTGGAACTAATTGATTGCTCATATTCATAGCATAGATCAGAGAAGAAATTAATAGCCACAAGCACACATATTAATAAATGAAACATACATGTGAATACCTCATCCAAAGAAAAATGACATAAGATGGAGATATGGCAGAGAATAACAGACAAGCTCTAATAAACACAAAATACAAAATTAATCATTTAATACCTGAGAAGAATCATCACAATAAATCAAAAGGCTCTGAATAAATGAATGAGTACATAAATATATAGACTGAATATTACTGAATGCAATTTTTAAAAATACAAAGCACATAAGCAACATCAGAGATGCGAAGGGAGACATTTGGGAAACCATGAGATCCCATTTCTGAGCTTCATGCAGTGCTAAGATTCTAAACAAACAGGATTCATAAACAATAAAAATTCTTGAAACTCACTGAAGTAATGGAATTCAGTGTCAGTCTGTTGCTGTTCAAGAAATAGAGAGCATTGTTAAAGTATGCCCCAAAAGCAATGCCTCCCTAAAAATTAGTGTTTATACAATTTAATAGAATTCTACCAAATCTTCACAAAATCAGTAACTTCAAATATTCTTTCAAATTATTGTAAATCGGTTCTAGTGACAGACACCTGCCATCCCAACTCCTCAATGGGCTGAGACAGGCGGATCACAGGGTCAAGGCCAGCCTGGGCTGCACAAGGTCAAGGCTAGCCTGGGCTACAGAGTGAGCTCAACACAAGTCTGAACTCAACACTTTGTTTTAGATATTTTTAATACATATTCATTACTAGATAGTATATATTATAGTAATCACAGAATACAAGCATGCTCTTATAATCTCGGGATACAAAATGTTATTAAACCTATCAGCATAGAGATTTATACAGATACATTAAAATTAGAAGTCAAATGATTATTTCCACATATGATGCAGCCATTTTACATATTTACAACTATTTTTAATAAATATCTTTAAGCAGAGGAATAGGTAAATGAGTTAGAAATACATCTATTTTTAAAATGTCCAATTTACATGTTTGTATAGATAATTACCTAAGGTAATTAACATCATATTTAAAATAGAAAAGGAATGAATTTTTAGTCAATCAAGGAAAAGTTAGGTGCTGGGGAAATGGCTCAGCAAATAAGAAGGACTCTCATCACCAAGCTGGAGGTCCTGAGCTCCATCCCTGAAGCACATGTGTTAGGAAAAGAGGGCAGAACCCTTCAAGTTATCCTTTGATCTCTATATGCACCCAATAGCATGCATTTGGCCCACAACAAATAAATAAACAAGCAAACAAATACAATGAAACATAAATGAAAACACCCTAGCATGGTGTTACACACTAGGCATCCTAGCACTTGGGAGGCAGGAGCAGGATTATTACTTCCTAGACAATCTGGGCTACATAATAACATAGGGTCTGACTTCGGATTTCTGCTGCTGAAGTGAACACCATGACCAAACAGCAAGTTCAGGAGGAAAGGGATTATTTGGCTTACACTTCCACATTGAATTCCATCACTGAAGAAAGCCAGGACAGCAACTCAAACAAGGCAGGAGCTGATGCAGAAGCCATGGAGAAGTGCCACTTACTGGCTTACTCCCCATGGATTGCTCAGCCTGCTTTCTTATAGAACCCAGGACCACCAGCCTAGGGATGGTCCCAGCCACAACGGGCTGGCTCTTATGGAGGCATTTTCTTAATTGAGGCTTCCTCCTCTCAGATGACTATAGCTTGTGTCAAGTTGAGATAAATCTATCCAGCACACATAGGGAGCCCAACATAGTGAGCTCATAAACCAGCTTGTACCACGTAATAAGATCCTATCCACTCTAAAACTGAAGGATAGAAAAGAAGCGGGAGTGGAGGGCGGAAGGGCAGTGCTGAAAGGTACTATGTGTGGTGCTAGAAGAGAAAAATATTTCCCCTTCATCTATCTGTGAACTCTGCAAGCTACAGCAATGCCTGACCTAACAAGATCTGCCCACTGACACAATAGTGGCATGACTATTATGGGAATAAACAACCTTTTCCTGCTTAGATCTAAAGACTACTCCATGACCTGGCACTGCTTAAAAAAGGCCAAAGACCTGTGGCCAGATGAGGCATAGCCCCCCGGGGATGCTCTAATTCTATCATTCTGATGAATGGATGTAGGACTATAATGGCGTCTATTGACTTAGTGCTATAGTCATAGATCAGAGCATCTCATGAAGAGAAGCTTCTCCTCACAGCACATGGCAGATAACACAGAAATCTCCAGACGGTCAACACTTAGAGAAAACAGACTACATACAGAGTGACCATCCATGAGTGAGGTGTGTGTGTGTATGTGTGTGTGTGTGTGCACTCGCTCGTGTGCTCGAGTGCACACACACACACACACACACACACACACACACACACACACATGCACGCATGAGTGCGCATATATCCTCTTTGCAAGGCTCAAGGATCTTTGTAGAAGACAGGGCAGAAAGATTGCAAGAGCCAGAGATAGTGAACAGCATAAGAAAACAGTGCTCGGTCGGTGGCTGTGTAACAGCACGCACAAAACCAGCACAGACTACAGCCAGACAAACAGCAGCAGAAATGGGGGACACTGAGGAGCTATCGGCATTTGTTGACCACCAAAAGGAGAAAGTCAATTTTCTTTAATGATGTGACCCCCAGTAGACTGAGCACATGGCAGAGCAGACTCTCCTACTGCCAAGATTAGCTAGGCAACAGGAATATGATTAGGAAGGAAAGGAGAAAAAAAATGAAGGAGGAGGAGGAAGAAAAGGAGAGAGAATGGAAGGGGGGAAAGAGGGGAGAGAAGGGGAAGGAGGAGGAAGAGGGAAGAAGACAGAGGAAGCTATCTCTAAGTTGTTGGGGCAGGATAGCTGGTTGCTGTCTACAGCATAGAGATGGGGCAGGACAGTGGTTAGAACACAGCCTTTGTCTGCAGTGACCAAACTCCCAGGAGACCATCCATGCTCAGCTGACACTGACTAGGTGGGGACACAAATTCATCAGCCTCTTCATGTTGCCTAGTCCTCCCTCAGCACAGCAGACCATCATGACCCACCTTGTAAGACTGTGGGCAGAATAATCAAAGCCATTCTTAGAGAACACCAAGAGGTACTCCAAGATAAATGAAAAGAAAATATAACTGTTGAGACTTTTCCAACCTGGAGGTCTAATGAGATCAAAAGGGAATAAAATCAAATGATAATCTGTATATATCATGGCAAGGCACTTCATAGGTGGGCTTTGATTAGCTATGTAGTCAAGGGTGACCTTAGACTCCTGGTCCTTTGGTTCTATTTCCCCAGTCCTGGGATGTCAGGTGTGTATCACCACTCATGGTTTGTGTGACATGGGACATTTGACCCAGGGCTTCATGCATCCTGTAGGCTAGCACTCTTATCAGCTGAGCTATGTCCCCTACCCCAAATGTTCTTGGGCAATGGACTAGTCATATGATTCCCTAGTAGGGCATGAAATATAAGCTCTATTTGGGTCATTGACACATTTGTGCATATGTGTTTAATGTGCATTTCATCTTAGTTGTGCCTCTGCTCAACTCGTGCTTCCCCGCACCCCATTTGTGCTTTCTTAATATAGTAAAGTAAGAAGACACTAAGACAAGATGCCCATGTCTATGTCTGAGTTTGACACAGGGATTGTCTCAGCCTCAGGCTCAAGCCCAAGGCATTCACTCATTCATTCTCCAACATGAAAAGCACAGCTCCCTTCTCTTGAGTCAGCACAGTGGTCAGCACTTCATAAAAAGCACTCCTGGCAAAGGGAAGCCCAGAGCCCTTTGTACTCAGGGCACAAATGGCAGCTGAGTGATGCTATTTTTGTCATTTGATAGTTCCATTTATCTATATAATGAGTCTTGGTCACCTTAACCCTCCATCCTCTTCCCATCCAATTACAAACTAGCCACATCATTCTAATCCTACTAACAGCTTGGTGTTGAATGAGATCAAGGAAAAAAATGCCTGAGATGTAATGGCTCTTCCACGAACAGATTTAGCTTCCTCTCTGTGCCAAGTGATGGTGCTCACAATGGAGTTACACAACAAGGGGGTCAGAGTTTATTCTTGCACACAACTCACAGCCCAGAGCCTCCCTCAGGGTGCTACTAATTTACTTTTGAAGTCATTAAATCAAACAGGTTAATTTGCATCTTATTTACATTTTAGAAAGTGCATCTCACTCAGACATTTTCTCCAGTCTATCTACATGAGGCTGACACTTTCTCCCAGTTCTGTACCCTCCCCTTAAAAGCTTACCCCCAACTCCCTCCTTCCTCTGCCTGGTTCCCAGGTTCCCAGGAGTATCTTATCTAGCCCTGAAAACAATCACTAGAGTTTCTCCCCTGTGAGGGTACCCCAGGTTCCTTAGAGCACCATTGCATTGCTTCATCGCAACAAGCACTTCTAAGTAGCCAATGAAAACACGAAGGAGCAGCTCCAAAAGTTCCCAGCATTCTCTGAGTGCAGCTCAGCCTCTACCTCCTCTGGGATGTGCACAGTGTTTATCTTCCCCCAAATCTGCTCAGCACTATTTCTACCTCAGAGTCTGGGTTCTGTCAGCAAAAACGTACAGACCTAGTACATGTTACCAACTGGAAGGTATCTGGGGTCACAGCATGCTTCATGGTCCTACTAGAATCAGAACATTTGCATTCATTTAAAGGACTAGAGGGGAAAGGAGATGGAAATTTTCCAAAACACCCAAATCTTCAGCAGTGCATACAGATGACTTCCCTGGACCCTGGCCAGGTTTACTGTCAGCTCACTGTGAGGAATCCCCTTCTGTCCCCTCAAGACCAGACTCTTTTAAGTTCAACCTGAAACCCTGATGAGTACTGATGAGAAGCCACATATGCAAATGTAGAGATGTGCTGTCCCACTAAGAAACCATTCCCCAAAGAAGCCTCAGTGACCTGTGGACTATGATTCTGCAGTCAAAAAAAGGAGGCATCTGCCTGAGCCATCACCCTATGCCACTACCCTCTGTCCTTGGCTTGTAGCCTTTTGTCCCTTCCCTTCTACACTGTGATAAGCACATTTCTATTGTCCTCACCCTTTTGAAACCAGAGGCAGGAGGAGCACACAGAAGTCTTAGCATCATGTTCTTTTATGTTAGTGGTATTTTTTTAATAAAAGGCTTAAGCAAAGAGAAAGTATTAGTTGACTTTCCCTGTCAGTGTGATTAAGATATTCACCAAAGCAACGGAAAGAAGAGAGAGAATCTTTGGGGTACTGTAAGGGTACAATCCCTCACAGTAGGAAAGCCATGGCAGGAGGAGCTTGTGGCAGCTAATCCCATTTCGTCTGCAATCAGGAAGCAGAGAGTGGTGAAGGCCAGAGCTCAGCTAGCTTCTCCTTTTGATTTAATCCAGAACCCCAGCCCATGAACTGCTTCCCACCTCAGTTAACCTAATCTAGATGAACTAGGGTTTGTTTCTTATTGTCTTAGTTATGGTTTTAATGCTGTGAACAGACATCATGACCAAGGCAAGTCTTCTAAGGACAACATTTAATTGGGGTTGGCTTACAGATTCAGAGGTTCAGTTCAGTATCATCAAGGTAGGAACATGACAGCACCCAAGCAGGCATGGTGCAGAAGGAACTGTGAGTTCTACATATTCATCTGAAGGCTGTTAGCAGAATACTGACTTCTAGACCGCTATGATGAGGGTCTCAAAGTCCACACCCACAGTGACACAGCTACTCCAACAAGGCCACATCTTCTAATAGTGCTACTCCCTGGGATGGGCTTAAGCAAACCATCACACGTACCAAGTCTGAATCCCATCAAGCTGACGAGATGAACCACCAAAGGAGCAAACTTTAATCACGGGGACCAGGGCTTTAAGGAAACTCACTGTTTTGATTTTTCCTTCCCAGTCTCCCTTGTTCCCTGATTTGACAAGTCTAACCGGAGGCTCTGCTCATCAACAAGTGCTGAGAGTGAAGAAAAAAAAAAGTATGAGGACCACAGATCTTCACTCTGTACTCTAAAGGGCGCCAATGTCTTGACCTACACATTGACACGCATGAAACAGCGGTGACTGACTGAGACACAGACATCATCAATAAACACTATAACCAATATCAGAAACCCCAGTGCCCCCAGTGTGTCCCAGACAGCTATTCCCTCACACCCAAGCTCTTTCCTCTCCCCCACATATGCTACACTGGCAGTCCAATGCTGCAAAGACAACATATGGTAGGAACAACAATGACCAACTGAGCTCTGGGCATCTAGTCACAATGACATCACTAATTCCTCAATTCCTAGCATGGAAACCCTTCACCCGGGACCTTTCAGCCAGCCCTCCCCACCCCCCTGACCTCAAAATCCAGCCACCCACTCTTCTCCCTGCCTCACAAAGAGCTCCACACAAGGGGCCTCATCGTGAAGTGGTGGGCACGCTGTCAGTGAAAACCCTTTGTTCAAATTTGAAATCTAATTCTGTGGTAGTGCATACATTATGACACACTGCAATTTCCCCCTCGTTCCTGTTGTATGAAAATTAATCTGCTGCATGGAAACCACTCCTTACAACAAAGGAGACTGATTTATAGCCAGTCTCTTTGCTATAAATTATCTGGCAGCACAGTACTTGAGGTTTGAGAACTGGACCAGCACTTAGCTTTCATAAATGATGTAAGGTGACTTCCTGCCATAGAAGGCACCACAGCCATCTTCCCAGTCACTCCCATGGGGACTTCCTACCCACTTCCTTGCAAGCACGTGAGTTGTGTTCTGGCTTGTTTTTATTTTGTAGATTAAGAGGTGTCAAATTGGAATCTTTGGCTTCATTCCCTACATACTTTGTTGTCTGGGGGAATATAGATGTATCGTTTGTGAACCTCCCCTATAACCAGTAAGAGACTTACCCCAGCCATACATGGAATCAGAGGCCAAGGGCACAGCAGCAGGTCCTGTAACTGTGTAGAGGAGGTTGGCTAATAGCCAAGGTCCTTCCTGTGAAGTACTCCATAGGGAACTGTGAGAGAGGAGCTCAAGGTCACACGTTTCCCATGTCAACTGCATAGAACTCCAGAAACCAGGCAGAGGGTATCTAGTAGTGACAGCTTGTGTTTCTGAGGGCTAAGATGTAGGTCAACCCACAAAGGCCACATCCTTTCCAAAAAAGAAGAGGCTTTCAAGAGAAAGGACAATGTCATGTACCCGAAGTCAAAATAGGAACAGCATGTCCCTGAACGTAGACTTGAAGATTTACCATCTTTCCAAAAGTCCAGCTACTTATAATGGAGTCTACCCTAGTACCTCATACATTGTAAAAGGGCATTTGATTCTTAACATAAACAGCAGCACACATTCATAACTTGCCATTAATGGTCATCTTGAAATGGTTTTAGTAAAATACTACACACAAATTAAATTTAAAAGAGTTAAACTTGATGAAATAAGCATTAAGACTCAGGCCACACACTGAACAAGAGTGATAGATCAGATACTCTTCCCAGCGACTTGGGCAGAGCACATTTGGAGACCGGAAACCTGCACAGGATTTGATGGGATAAGAATGGGATGTGGAGACCCCGCCCTTGGTCCAAGCTCTGAGCTGGCCTTAGTAAGAAGCGTGATCCAAACAATGAGCCACTGTGACTGGCTGAAGCCCAGATGCTGTGCCTGGGTGAGAGCTAGCTACAAAAGTGCACTGAAGACCTGTTTCCTGAAAATTTAGTGCTGAGTTTTGATGCTACTCATTTTATAGAAACTAAGGTCAGACCAAGTGGATGGGTGGAACTAATGGCAAAGCATGTGCCTTAGTTTACAACACTCAAGGCTCTGGGGAGGAAGGAAAGGAGAGGTAAAGATGGAAGGAGGGAAAGAGGAAAGAAAGGGTCTCTACCTCTCTCTGTAGAGCTGTGCCCTCTGAGACAAGCCACCTGGAATCTTTAAAAAGTCCTTTGTTTTTTTTCCAGCTAAAAGACAGAGGGGTCATAGTTTATTTTTCCTTTCTAGCCCTGCAGTTATGTTCTTCTGAAAGGTATATATTCAGAAACATTGGTAGCCATTAGGGAATGCTTTGCCCCCACAAGGCCATGCCCCAGTTTTGAGTCAGACAGAGGAGGAATGCTCTAGGTGTCTAAGTTGGCAACTCTCGGAGCTTTTAACGCTTCTTGTTTGTTTTTATTAAGGTTTCAGCTTACAAAGAAACATTGCCCCTTGTAAACAAACAATACAGATGCAAACTAAATAGGCATTAGTTAATCCTCCCTTCCTTGCTCTCGAGTTCCATATGAGATAACCACAGTAAACCAGGTTACTCTGCACCCCATCCTGCAGGGTACCACTGCTCTTTAGTAATGTGGCAGGGTAGGAAATGGTCCCACAAATTGTTTAATTTATAATCCTGACTGGAAAAGCCCCTAGTTATCAGTAGACTCCAGTTAATAAATATTTTTTTAATTTTCTAATGAATAAGTAGAGTATTTGCTAAAAAAAAAAATGAGAAACAGATAACAATATAAGATTATCACTTGCATCTGGCTACAGTTAGATCCTTGGCTTTCTACTTCGTTTGTGCCAGGCCTGCCTTGTGCATTATTTGACATGATCCATATAAAAGTACTACATGTTGGAAGTATCCCCTTTGACTGAAGTTTCCAATCTGTATGAGCGAGAAAACAAAACCCTGGCTCTGTGAACTTTGAGTGAAAGGAAAACAGTCTTTCACTACTCAGCCAGTGGCTCTACACTGCTCTCCTTCAAGCTCAAGACTGGTCCTGTAGGTCTGATAATGAGCAAGACAGAGTATAAGCAGAGCCGGATGCAGACAGGACACTCCTCAGGATCAATCCGTATTTGAGAATGACTGTGGTCTTTAGTTTAAATCATTCCCGATGGTTTGGGCTCTATCAGTTCCCACCTGACACCGATGGTATGGTTCTACCTTGCCCCCTGCCTCCAGTGCGTTCTTAAAGAGAAATCCGCTGACTGCCAAAGTCATCTTGGGCTCTCCTCGGTTGAAAGCACAGTCCATCACAGTGGAGAAGGCACGGCAGCAGGAGCTTAAGGATGCTCGCTGTATATCAGCAGACCAGGAAGTACAGCAGACCAGGAAGTGAGGCTCAGCTATAAACCTCAAGGCCCATCTCCCACTTCCTCCAGCTAGGCTCCACTTCCCACAAGATCCATAACCTGTCAAAACAAAAGGAACTAGGAACCAAGCTAAGCACATGAGCCCACGGGGGACATTTTACACCTAAAACATAACACAACCCCATGGAAATTAAGCCAGCGTCTGTGTTAGCCACGCAAGGGTGACTTTGCCCATTCACACAGCCCACCTTCCTTTATTGCCCATTTTCCTTTTCTGTCATCTGGATCCAGTCAATTTTTCATGGAACATTTTAAGCACAAAGTCCTCCTAAAGTCAAACTCTTATATGAACTTTTTAATGACTTCTATATTTATCACACCTGGTTTTTCTAATTACTTAATGATTCTAAAATTAATATGTATCATGAAGGGCTGTTTTATCTTCCTAGGGGAGAAGATAAAAACTATAGAAGAAAACGTGTCAGTGTGGATAAGAACAAAGGAGAATGGGTCACATGGAAGAGCTCACAGGGCGTATTACATTCTGTTCTTACACAGAAAAAAAAAACCCACCTCACTTTGTTTCTCTAATCACAGAAAAGACTGGTATTGGGGTTTCTTGATACAAGGATAAGAACAAAGAATGTCTCTAGCACAGCAAAAGATTCTCTGATTCTTCTAGGAACCATGGGTTTGTAGATAGGAGTAACCAGGGCTATGAACTAGCTGATATCAATTTATCTTGGCAGGATGTGCACCGTTTTTTAGAAATAAATAAAGATGAATAGGTATGTCCATTGGCTTTGACATCAAGAATGGGGCATATAAAATTATCTCAGTAAAAGCACAACAGTAGGCAGGCCACAGAGGTATGGATGTGCGGTGTGGTCTGCTAAACAAGCGAAGGAAGGAAAACAGGAAAGCAGGTAAGAGAGAAAGGTGGAGAAGAAAACAGGCTAAGATGTGAGACATAAGCCACAAGAGATACAGCCAAGATGGTGAGAGGAAGCATGATACACTCACAACAGAGGTCAAAGGTGACATTTGAGGTAAGACCTGAGTCCCCAGAAAGAACACCCAAGGCTGAGTTTATAACAAGCCCAGTGTCCCTGCAACAGGAGTGAGTATGGCCCCTCAGGAACAGAAAAGGCATCAAGGCTTGGAATCAGGGAGCCTGCCAGCTGGAGAGGGAAGCCACACAACAGGAGTCACACAGCATTTTGGGACACAGGAGGGATGCTGAGTTTTTACTGTTGCAGTGCAAATCCATGAAAGATTTTAAGTCAAAGGATATTACACTTTGACATGCATGTTTTATTTCTGCAGAAAGTTTAGAGGGCCAGACTGGATGTAGAAAGACTACATGGGATACTGAGATTCAAGAGATACTGAGAGTAAACCAGGAAAGATCTGCCATGGCATGGCTCACAGTAATGACATTGGAAACTCTGAGGATGCTGAACTGAACAGGCCCATTGTAAGTAAGACTAAGAATAGCTGGGGCTAGAGCTGATGTGAAGGATAAGAAAAACCTCTGGATGGTGGCACTAAATAAATGATAGAACCAATAAAGGCCTATGTGCGGTGAGGAACTCATCGCAGAGCCGTGTAGGTAAGGCCTTATGTGCTCTCAAGTGCTAGCTAGATCTGTAAGCGTGAGACTTCTTGGCAGTCAGAAGGAGAGGTCTCCTTTATCCCACGATACAGAGACGTAGTGAGGTCTCTAAAATACTACTACATCTTTTCAGAGAGAACTGGAGTTCAGACAGGAAGTGCTCTGCAAAAGCATCGCAAGTCAGTCACGCACTGAGAACACAGCCCTGTTCTCAGGTCTGGGCTTTCTGCACCACACTGTACAGAAAAGAAGGAACAGAGCACAATGTGGTCCCCAGAATAACCTGAAGCAAGTGCCTGTGAGTCTGTGCGTCTGTCTTCCTCATGGTACAATTTGCCAGGAGTCCAACATCCCTCATGTGGACCCAGAAACAAATGAGTACCTCTGAAAATCAAGCCAGACTCTGGAATAGAGCAACAGCTATAAGTTACAGGAAAGTTATCTTTATATTTAAAAGTACCTGATTCATGCCCATAAACAAGCCAAATTGTGTCTGTAGTTATGTTCTGTGGCTTATTGACCACTTCACAGCTATTTGTAAATTCCCTGAAATAATTCTGACCCCCCTGTGTGTGTGTGTGTGTGTGTGTGTGTGTGTGTGTGCATGTGCATGTGCACACACACCTACACATGCTCGCAAGCATGCACGTGTGTTGGATTATTTTTTAAATTAGTTGCAGCCTCTTAATGGTTCTTTAATTAATGAGCTGAACTTATACTTTACTTTTATTTTTAGGTATGTACTTGTATTTATATGAGTCATGACTTTAATCTTTTCAAAAACTGTCCTTTAACCTAAATATGTCAGTCTTTAATATTAAATTTGAAGTGCAATTTTCAAATATCCCTTCAAATTTTCAGTCTTTTGGGAAAGGAATGACTTTAACCTCAGAAACCAACTTTGGAATTTCAGAGACACAAGTCAACTTGCCAGCCAGTGAATACTGCAAGATTTTTGGCTTTGAATGGTCCGAAGACAGAGCAAGGCCAATGTGGCATGCAAATCTCAGTCTATAGGCTTTGAATTTCCCAGAACTGAATGCCAAACACTATTTGACGCCTACCCCCCGACACACACCCCTGGCTGCAATCACAGCCACACACTTTCTCAGGGTAGGGAGATGCCATCATTCCAAACATCTCTTCTTTGCTGGGGGGGGCTCCCAGACCCAGTGAATATTTTGTATTGAACATAAGGGAACGGCCTCTCCCCATGGTATGAAAATGTGATACTGAAAAAAGAACTTCGCAGATTCATAAGAGAAGTCACTGGGAAATACAGATGCAGACATTGAAAATGAAGGTCAATCAGAAGGACCAGAAGCCCAGCCCCAGGGCCTGTGAGAGAAAACCCCATGGGTTCCAAAGAAGAAGACACCAGAGAGTCACTGAGAGCCAGGTGCCAACATGGGCTCAATCCAAAACCTGAAGCCCACTGTGGTGGCTCTCATACATCCCTGGGTTGGGCTGCTGTAAGTGTAGTTTATCCAAGGACCTTCTCTGCCTATGAACTCAATACTGAGCCCTGTTTCAGATAAAACTCAAGACCCAAGAGAACCGTATCTTTGCGTGGCCACCAAGGGCCATCATCTTTGTCTCTTCAGGAATGGAAAACACTGGATCTCAGCTGCCTAGTACATGGGTCACTGTGGAGCTGTGTAGGACATCTACCTCCAAGAGTGACACCGAGCCGGAGGGATACACAGCTGCATCACGAGGCACTGAGCTGCTTTTCTCTTGTGGCTCAATATTGACTGAACCTTTGTGTGGAGTGACCAGCTCCCCTCCACAAGTGTGCATTCACATCCTGAAAGACCTTCAAGAGAGTCTTCTGCAAGGGCAGATGTGAGTGGAATACATTTAGTAGAAATATAAAAGTAATATTACCACATTTTTTATCTCAAGAGGCTGAACCGGTTACACTAGTTTCCCTCTAATCAAATTTTGCATTACATTCTCACTGTACCTCAGGCAAGAAAAGTCAAAAAACCAGAAATAGAAGCCACGATTAAATATTCCAATCACCTTCCAGCTGCTTCAGCTACAGCTTTGCCCTTCCTGAAGGACAGGAGAGACAGGAGGGGGCAGAAAGGACCATGGAGCACCAGTAAGCAGGCAAGATTTGATCCAGGAACCAGATCCTATCAAGTCAGAATCCCTAGTCTCTAAAACCGCCAAGAGCCTGAGACTCAGGCCACCTCTAGACAGTAAGACCAGGACTCAGGGACATTTGAGCAGTGGCCATAAGACTTAAAGCAAAATATCAGTCTGGAAAGCAGTGAAGGCCCCCAGTGATCACAGAGCTTCTGAGGACCAAATGGTAAGGCCATGAGGGAGCCTTTGCTAATTTCTATAAAGAAAGGTAGAAAGGAAACCGCATCAAGCCAGCCCTTCAGATAGGTGAGGGGTGAGCTCAGGCAGAACCCCCAAAATAGACCTGGGTGGCTCCTACGGCAGCTTTCACTTCCACCAGACCTGGAGTTGCACTTCCAGACGGCCCTGGTGGTTATTGGAAGGGCCCACAGTGGTGAGCTGTGACTCAAGCTTCTCCAGCCCCTCAGTGCCACCTGCAACCGCAGTCAGGTTAGTGGAGGAAGTTCCCTCGCCGCGCGCAGCCATTGTGCCATTGTGAAACTGACCGAAAGCAACGGGTTCTGCCTAACCCCTTCACCTGCTTCACACAGACTGGGGGCAAAGGTCTTTGTGTTCTCTCAGGAGCCTTTCCAACGGCTAGCTGGCCTCGTCTTTACACAACAGGAAGAGTCAAGGACCCATCAGCCCCCTCAAGAGGATCACAGCTTCCTTACCTCTTTTTACTTCTTCACCATCAAAGACCTTAGGGGCTCGTGAGACCGTTCAGGGGGAAAAGGGAACTGCTGCCAGGTCTAATGACCTGAGTTCCAGACCAAAGAATCACATGGCAAAAGAAAAGTACAGCCTTCCACAAATTGTCTTCTTCCCTCCACAAACATAGCATGGCACACATGTACCAGTGTACGTACACACACACACACATACACACACAAATAAACAAATAAATAAGTAAATAAATGTAATTTTAAAAAATAAAAGAACAGCCTAATGGGCACATGCCTAGAAACCTAGCACTTGGAATGGAAAGGTAAGACTGGAGGATTGTAAGTTCAAGACCAGTCTGGACTATTTTGGGAAACCATATTTCAAAAATAAAGAAACATCGGGTTTTTTGTTTTGTTTTTGTTTGTTTGGTTTTGTTTTTGTTTGAGGTTCATAGAAAGAAAAGTAAGCTAGCCACACAGAAATGGCTATGCCTCATACACTACTCATTAAATTTCCCTAGGGTCTTTGTCTAGAGAAAAAAAAAGTTGTGCTAATTTTTGGATCTTTATCTGTCCTAAATCTATCCAAACAAATACTCTGTGAAAGGTGCAGATAAAAACTCTTGATGCTGAGAAAACTCCTAACATGGGATGATCAGGAGAGAAACAGGATAAATGCAAGGGAAAGGGGGTCTTGGGAATACAGAAAAACCACAAAATAGAGGAGCTGCTTCCCTTACATGTGATTTTCTGTCCTCCTCTAAAGAAGGGAAGCCACCACTGTGCTATAAACAGAAACGGGATCTTCCAAAGGCTTCTACCTTGATCTCTTTCTACCCTCACTGCCAGCCAAGGATCCCCAGCCAAACCTTTCTGCATTTACAGGAAAAAATGGGATCTGTGACTCAATCTTCTACATCAATTGGTACTTGCTAAGATTAGAAGAAATTGAGCTCAGCCAGTCCTCACCTATCACAGATGAATTTCTGGGTTTGAGGTCATACCAGATAAAATGGGTGTAGCGGCTCGTGCCCATGATTCTAGCACACAAGAAGTGAAGGCAGAGTCTAAGGTCAGCCTTGGCTAAGAAGAGAGGTCAAGTGTGGCCTGGGGTACATGAAACCCTGTGTCAAAAAAGTAAATTAAAACAAGTATGGTTGTGATGCAACAGAAGGGCCTTGGTGCTTAACCAGGAGACCTGGAGGCAGTCTCAGATGCTGTCAATCACTTATTCCCTCCCCATTCTTTCATCAAGGTACTCCATGACCTTTTAGGACAATGGTGGAGCCTATTTAACTCATAGGTGATCTTACCAATGATACAAACAAAGCTGAGATGAAAGTCTTCTTCAAAACAACCAATTTAAAAGAGTTATAGTGTTTGTGGCCATGGGCATCTACAAAGGGACTCTGAAGTAGGAGAGCATTAGATACGGACAGCTGTCACATCTAGCCTGACAGTGATTCTGAACAGAGAGACATCAACCCTTTGGTGATAAAGGTTAGGAGATGCAGCCTTGTATCTCAGACAATGTGATGGGGTCTTGAAGAAGGACACAGAAAGGGTCTTCAGCTCTAAGAGAACAAAGACAATGACTTGCTCTCGTAGGCCTCTGTTGAAGAGGGAGCAAAGTTCAATTTCATGTGACTACTGTACCTACCATTCATGGTCACGACACTTGTTAGGAGTTCTGATTCAAGGCTGCCTTGGATCTGGATGATGGGGAGAAAAGCGGCTCTTACTTGCATCTATAAGGGGAAGAGAGAGTTCAGCTGTTCTGTCCAGAGAAAGAGAGACTGAGAAGAGTATGTATAGCCTGATTTCTCAGAGAGGTATTAGCTAGATGATCCAGGATCTAACAGACCAATCATGACCCCTATTACAGGGTAAGAAGGTAAGCTTCATAGGTTTCTCCACCCTAGGCAAGCTCCAAAGAGGCAAAAAAAAAAAAAAAAAGATGGGGACACTAGCAAGAAAGGAAGTCATCAACACAACGTAACTCCTTTACCTGACTCACTGTCTCTTCACGTCCCAAACTGGGGCCCAAGGGCTGAGCATGAAGGAAGTCTCAGGTATGCACTGGACCCAGATTCTGCCTCAGCTTAGACGTGGTAGACAGAGAGATGACTTATTGGTCATGGCACCATAACCATAAAGCAGCAACTGTCATACACCCTAGTATCTGGTGCTTAGACACCTGCTAAAGAGGGCAGTCTTGTCAACCTCCGTTTCACAGGTGAGAAGGCTGAGGCCAACAGACCTCAGAGCAATCTGGGACTTAAAGTGACACCTTGGGAGACAGCAATACTCAAGAGTGATGAGGGCACTTGAGCCTGAAGGGGAGGATGGCTTAAAGTCCTGCTTGTTGGTTCCTCTTCTCACTCTGACTTAAATTTGTGCTTTCATGGCCTGGAGTATAATGGCTTAAAATAGGCTACAAGGTGTATTTGGGGAAGAAGATAGATTAAACTTTTAAATAGAGAAAACAGTACTCGTCTGATTTGAAGGGGAAATACAGAAGAAAAAAGGTCTTCATAGAGAAGGTTGGGGGTCCCCAGTGCTGGTGTATGTCTTGACATTGCAGCCAGTACTTACATGGGGCATGTTAGACCCTGAAGAAGACAGTGGCTGGTGACACACCACTAATGCAAGCAAGTACTCTCCCAGAATGACATAACACCAAAAAGGCTGCTAGGCAGACATGCTTCAGAGTACAAGGCAGAGGCTGTCGCAGGCAAGCGGAACATTCTGCCCTGGGCCTCAGTTTTCTTACATGTAAAATCCGGATCAAAGTCACATTTTATAGGCCTATGAAAATTACAGCATCTCATGGTATGGGTGCTATTCAAAACTACAGCACATTAACTCTCTCAATCCACACACAATATTGCAGGTAAACTCTATCATAGACCTAATTTAATAGATCTGAGGTTCCATGGGAGGAAAATACTGTCCATTGACTTACATGAGGCTGCAGCTTAGATTTTCTTCCAGATTGGAAACTCGTGCCAGTAAGACTGCATCTCACTTTCCTCTCAGTCTCTGTTATCTATCAGCAGCCTGTAGTAAATGCCCAATAAAGATTTGTTAAGTTAGTAAACACAGATATTTGACATCCTGAAGAATCTCAGTGAGGGGCTCTAACAACTTGATCAGTTTTTCTACAAGAACTCTACATTTGCAAAATCAGAATCTCTCTCTCTCTCTCTCTCTCTCTCTCTCTTTCTCTCTCTCTCTCTCTCTCTCTCTCTCTCTCTCTCTCTCTCTCTCTCTCTCTCTTTCTCACTCTCCCTCTCCCTCCCTCCCTCACCTCTCTCTCCATCTTTCTCTCCCTCTTTCTCCATCTCTCTCTTCTCTCTCTCCCTTTTTCTCTCCCTCTCTCTCCTCTTCCTCTCTCTCTTCTCTCCCTCTCTCTTCTCCCTCTCTCTCTCTCTCCTCTCCTCTCTCTCTCTCCTCCTCTTTCCCTCCTCTCTCTCTCCCTCTCTCTCTCCTCTTCTCTCCTCTCTCTCTCTCTCTCTCTCTCTCTCTCTCCCTCTCTCTCTCTCTCTCTCTCCCTCCTCTCTCTCTCTCACTCTCTCCCTCTACCTCCCTCCCTCACCTCTCTCTCCATCTTTCTCTCCCTCTTTGTCCATCTCTCTTTCTCTCTCTCTCTCTCCCTTTTCTCTCCCTCTCGCTCCTCTTCCTCTCTCTCCCTCTTTCCTCTCTCTCCTCTCCTCTCTCCCTCCTCTCTCTGTGTGTGTCTCTCTGTCTCTCTCTGTGTCTCTCCCTCCTCTCTCTGTCTCTCTTTGTCTCTCTGTCTTTCTCTGTGTCTCTGTCTCTCCCCCTCCTCTCTGTCTCTCTCTCCCTCCTCTCTCTGTCTCTGTCTCTCTGTCTCTGTCTCTGTCTCTGTCTGTCTGTCTGTTTCTCTCTCTCTCTCTCTCTCCTCTCTCTCTCTCTTCTCTCTCTCTCTCTCTCTCTCTCTCTTTCATTGAATTGGTTTCGTAACCTAAAACATGGAAATGCTAAGTCAATGCTTTCTTTGAGAGAGCCTTGTGTGTGTGCCCTGGTGAGAGCCACGGGCCTGTGTAATGGTCTTATTGTGATGCTGCACCACCCAGGGGCAGTTTTCCTCTGAAGGACCAACAGGTACCCCAGGAGTCCCTCAGAAGCCATGGACAGGGACCACCTCCAGAAGCAATGGTACTTCAGAATCTTTGAGTGCCTCAATTGCCAAGCAAAGGCTTGTAAACATCAGCCCTCTCCCTCTTCCTCTCTTCCTTTCCCCCCCTCTCCTCTTCTCTCTCTTTTCCTCTCCCTCTGTCCCTTTCTCTATATGCCCCCTCTCTCCTCCTTGCACACTTCCTCCTCCAGACTGCAGAACCCTACAACACACTCTCCAGGATTCCAATACAGAAGCCTTCACACTGGCCACATGCTGGGGCCAGAACTACAAAGACACAGAGCCAGGAGACACAACTAATTCACATACCCAAGGGACAGGCTTCTTCATGCTTCTCTGTAAAGGGGAAGAGAAGGCACCGTCTACAGCCAATCATAGGCTCAGGAGCCTGATGTCCCCAATTCCATCCCTGTGCAAACAGCTTCTCCAGGAAAGGAATCTATCTTTGCCATCTTCTTGGACCACGTACTCCCATTTCCTAAATATCCCATCTGACTCCATTGGTATAGTTCTTAGAGTTCATTTAGGGTAAAAACGGGCCATTAAACACATGTCCCTCCACAATGGCACAATAGAACAGGAAATTGAAATGACCTGTGCTCTGGCACAGAGAAGCACTGAGCCAAAGGAGCCCCAAATTTTAAAACTCTCCTCATCCCCAGCTGCCAGTTAGGTTAATTGCAGTGATGTTCAGTGGGGCGTGTTCTGTGCCAGCCTCCATAGGGTTTTTATTGTCTGCCTTCCTGAGTCTGTCCTGCTATAAAGAAACAAAGTTACAGCATCTCTGTGAAACTATTCACTTCTAAGCTATGAAATTTGTTTGCTGAAGTCAGCATTGCAGCGCCAAGAATTCCACTAGCACAGGGTGGTCCGAGATAAACAGTGCTGCCAGCCTGTGGCATCGGCTAAGATTTATTTTGCAAACTTTGCCAACCCCCAACCAGTGTTTGTGCCTGGGGAGATCCAGAGCCACAGTGCTGGTGATGTGCATTTAGATTATTTTTTTTTAAACACCAAACAGGCATTACATCTTCTTCATAAGTATTAACACAACTTTGTTGAGCACTACAAACCCTGAAGCAGGAGACAACCCACAGATTGTGCCCGCTGGAGACGTGGATAGCGATATTCAGAGAGGAGCTCCTCTCTCCTGGTGGTACACTTGTGCACATTCACAGAAACAAGTCAAGTTAGCCCTCCCAAAACTGGAGTTTCGTTTTTAGTAGTAAGTACATATTCAGTGGCATCTGATACCTTCCGGCCTTAAGTCAGTGTTCTTTCTGCTGACTGGACATCATTTTTACAGACAAGACAGGCCTTTACAGGTGCTTACCTATAAAAATAAAAAATGACAACAAAACTGGGATCACACTACTGCAATCATTGGAGGACCTGTGTCCCCTTTAGGGGTGGATCCCATTATCACACTAAGCCCCACCTTTTAAAGGCCCCATTACCTCCCAACAGCATCAAGCCTTTGTTTGCCATGGGAGCCCTTGAAGGACAACGCAGATCCAGGCTACAGTGGATTTTAGGGTGTTGGCATGGGCCTTTCCTGCTAGGTCTTATTAAAGTAGCGTAAGAGAAAGTCACCTAAAAAAAAGTCTTCCCCATGTAAGCCAATTTCATATTGAGCAGTGCTTTCACGTTTTGAAGTAAAATAACATCATTGAGAAGGAAGTGAGAGAAAACCAGTCTGAAGCCTGAATGAAGAAAATGCACTTTAAAAATATAGTCATAAGATGGTGGAGTCATTTTGACTCAATTGTTGCCAGGTTCAGGCCTATGGAAGTCCCCAGCAAAGCCACAAGGGATCTATCAGTCCACGAGCCTCTTCTCCTAAGTTCCGGCCAGCCACACACCTGCCTTGCCCTGTGGGGACTAGCATCACTCAGAGAGCTGGCAATGCCACCAAGCACAGTGGAAAGCACAACCTCCTGACTTCGATGACATATATTACCATGATGTCATTGGACTAACCAGAAGCCATAGCCGAGAAGAGGAAAGAGACAAATGCTAGGTGACAGGTGCTGTGACTTCAATCGAGGTAACGTAGGGGATATGTGAGTTTCACATTCAATAATTTCTCTCTGCTCCGAAAACCCAAACATCAACATGAGCAGAACAGAAAGTAAAATGCATAGTGACTAGGGTGTGAAGCTCACCACACAGACAGCTTCACTAGTCACCTTGATGCTAAATGAAAGAACAAAACATCCAACCGCTTATAAATTGTTCAAGGTTCCTCAGACAAGATCCCTGAGATTCTCAGATGGCAATGCCGGAATACTGTCTAGGCGACAGAAAGCACAATTTAAACGTGTGACTCTGTGATCTTTGATGCGTTTGGGGTTATTTGCAGAGCATTAAATTTTTCATCACAGCTGTTCTTCAGGCCTGGTGGCACCGGGGAAAACACTTGTCAAAGCCATGGCTGGAGCCAAAACTGCCTGCATGGAAATAACTTTCTTTTCCTCCATTGTTAAGTAAAAATTCCATGAGAGAAAACAATTCCTTGCATTTTGTCTAGCAGAAATACATCTTTCCACTGAAAATATTGCCCTAATTAGTTTGCCTGTCATGTTTACATTGAAAATGAGTAACAAAGACATTCAGGGCTCTATCTATCTATCTATCTATCTATCTATCTATCTATCTATCTATCTATCTATTTCCCTGCATGGCTCTTAATGCATGGCTAAGGCAGCTCTGCCTCAGAACCGTGGCACAGGCTTCTGGCTTCACATATTTGCAGAATCTGGCCCAACTGGCTGAAATAAGTCTTTGCTAATTTATCTGCTAGTTCAGGTCTCAGCTGCAGTTCTCAGCTTTGATCATGGCCAAAGCCCATATCATCCTAACATCATGTGTGATCCTGAGGGTCTGGAGCGAGGGAGGCTGGGAAGACCAAGAAGCATCACAAAGGGGACAAGGAATTTGGCTGGGCCACCTGCTCCCCTCATTAGCATGAGATGTGATGCCACAGCTGATTGGCCCAGAGAGAAGTGAGGGTCTGGTGGCAACAGGGAGAGGAGGCTAGAGATGTTCCCAGGGGGACTCACATTGCCTCCCACCTGCTGCCTCTCATTAGCCTTTACTATGTATAAGGCACTGGACTTGGCACTCAGAGGCGGAGCCAAGCCCCCAAAGACTTGGAGTCCAGTGGGAGACATGGAGAAACAGCAATTTCACATAATGTCCGGCAGGCTGACAATAGCCTGATCTGATGGGGCAGAGAAAACGAAGCACAGAAACAGAGAGACAGGTTGCAAAAAGGTTCCCTTGGAAATGTACCTTTGAAGGGAGAGTTGGAGGACAAAAGCAATGTATCTTAGACCTTGTTTTCCTCTTTGGATCCAAGCAGATACACGGAACTGCAAGACACAGGGGAAGAGGCATGAAGTGAATTGCCGGTTTATGCACTCCACGCTAGGAGATGCTTCCAGGGAAACTAAAATCGTCAAGGAGCCTTCAAGGTGAGCAGGACTTCAACTTCCCAAGATGGGAGGGGAGTTGTGATGGAAGTCCTGGGAGCTGGACAAGGCAGCCCGGCCAGGTGCCTTTGGCAGCAGGCCTGGAGAGAGGAGACAGCCTACGGGCAGCACATCTGGAGCAGCATCTGGTGCCCCCTTAGGATAGAGGGGTCACTTTGAGATGCAGTTTCCTTGTTCTGTGAGTTTAACCACCTAGCAGGAGGGAATCTACTCTGAGGAGACACATTTGTGCCCTTCTTGTTCGCCATCAGCCTTCTGAAATCACAGTCCCAGAGGAACTGAACTTCCTTAGGTGTCTCATACTGGAGAAGGAGAAGGATCAGTGCCTGGTGCCAGCTTGTGGGGGAGTCTGTCTCCTAGAAAGAGACTTTGTTCCATTTCATCACCTTAACCAGGAGTAGTTAGTGATGTATACCTCTCACTCTATTTAAATACCAACGGTGTTATGAGGACCCCAAAGATGGCGGGGGGGGGGTTTAGACCTCTTTGTTCCTCTTTGCAAAGTAACCACATTAAATACACCCCCTTTCTCTGATGAGACAGCATTTCTTGCTGTTCTTTCTATGCATATGGCATAGTCCACTTAAGCCAGTGACGGTTTCATACTCCTCCCAGAGTCTCCTCCCTTTACTCAGTCTGATATCAGTATCTGTTAACAATGAATTAACCGGGAAGGATCGGCCAAATGCCAATCACGAGGTAAAAACAATGCCAGCAGCAGTGGGGACATCAACATGCCACTGGTTTTATTTCCCCAGGACTTCCTAGAACATGCCACACGTTGGCTTGTGAGGAGTGGCCAGACTTTGCTTGCTTGTTTCCCTTTATTTTCCTGCCAGACTCACTTCCTCCTCAGGCTCATGAGCCAGGCTTTAGCGTTTGCCTTTCATTTTGATTTCTCCTGGTGATTAAGGACCATAATTGCCACGGAACAGTCTGGATAAGCACAGGGAAAAAGCAACCAGCACCCACTAGGAATCTGTCAGTGCTGTAGTGGGAACAGCCAGAGACAGTTCACTGGGTAGGGAATGGCAAGAGGAGCAGGAGAGACATAGACTGAAGAGCCCTTCCACCCCAGGCACCCAGAAAGCTTTGCAATGAGACCTCTCTAGCGTGATATAGGGAAATAGCATTATAAAACTGCAACAGGCAGCAATCTAAAGTAATAAGCCCACTATTACGTCACAGTGGCACAGTACACATCCACAAAGATGGATCAGGTTCCAGAGTCCCTGAGAGGTGAGTAGATGTGGCATTTGGCCCTTCCCTCCAAAGGCATCTACATCCTAAACAGGGTCCTGTGTCAGACCGGGTGATGTGTGGGAGACCCTGCAACAACCTCAATGAGGTTCCTGGCTTCAGGGGATGCAGGTATAAATATTGTGTAGTTGTCTTCTCCATATGGCAGACAGGACAGGTGCATCCCAAAGGCATTAGGGATACGTATGTCACCTGGGGAGGTCCTGTGAGCCCAGAGACTAATTAGAGATCTGGCTAGACTGGGCATGAGGGCAGGCTAAAGGGTCTTTGGAATACATCCAAACCCAGAGTATTGTCCTATCCCTCAACATGCTCTGTAGAATAAAGCAGTTTTAGCCAATGACACACATGTCACCTTTAGCTTTTATCCCAGTATTCCGGAGGCAAAGGCAGGCATATCTCTACATTCAGGGTCAGCTAGAGCTACACAGTGACACCCTCAACTGAGATGCCATCTCAAAACAAAATGTGCAACAACATCAAAAAGTTTATATGGGAGGGGACAAACTGAAGTTAAAAGAATGTACTTCTGACTCAAGGCTTGCAGCCAAAAATCAAGAAGCAACAGAAAACAGGTATATGTGTGTATACGTTAGGGTTTTCTATAGGGACAAAATAAGACTGTAGATTGGCTTACATGAGGTGTCCTACGTTGTCTTGACAGTAGCTGCTTGCACACTGGAGAAAAAGGTAAGATCTCAGTAGCTGTTCCGTCCACAAGACTGGATGACACAGCTGTCCCAACCCAGGTTGAAGGCCTGGCAGGTTCCTGGAGAGAGCCCCTTGCTTTCAATGGATTCAGGTTCTGAAATCAGGAAATGTAGCGGCTGCTGCTGCAGTGACAGGGTAGATAAACCTACCAGCAAGATATTATAGAAATGAGGCAAAACCCAGAACTTTCCCCAGAGGATCTCTTTTTATCTAAGTTAGCAATGAGAGGTAATATACTCATACTTAGGACGGATCATCTACTTCAAATAGCCTGATCTTTAAAAGTCCTTGCGGAAGTTTGTCTCTTCATTGATTTTAGATCCAGTCACATGGACTACCAAGGTTAACTATATATACATTTATAAGTATATGCAGACATGTATGTGTACATGTATGTGTATGTATATGTATGAGTACATCTACTTGTATGTGTGTATGTGTATATGTGTGTACGTATGTATATGTGCATGTGTACATGTATGAGTTAAAGGTTAAAGCTTTAGTCACTCTACCACAGGTGACTTTGGAATTAATAGGATGCTTCCTCTCCTGGGACCAGCAGTAAAGCAAACCTTCAAGGATGCAGAGCAATCACTGTGTTCAGAAACTGAGAAAATGTCAGCTTTTTAGAACATCTGTGAGTAGAGGCATCAGAAGCGGGCCCTAAGTAGAGGGCCAGGTATGGTATGGACCAATCCAGGCTGTGTGTGAGATTAGAAGCTGTTGCTATAATGTCTGGGCAGCCCAGCACAAACCACACTGCCAGGCTCTCAGTGAGTGAGGCACCTCATGATGGGGAAGCAGATCCCATGGGCAGAAAAGTCCAGAAGCTTCAAATGCCAAGTCTTACCTTTCCAAACATCACCCTCCCCAGACTTAGTTGAGTTTACTTCCTACTTTTCCCAAACCACATCGCATAAACTCTTGATGTTTTTGACTTGCTTGTGTGGTATAGGGTCTTGAGTAGCCCAGATGAGGCTCAAGTTATGGCCGAGGCTGGCCTTGAACTCTTAATCCCCCTGCCTTCTGCCTTCTGAGTGCTAGTAGTAATCCTAGTAGTCAGATTACAAGTATGCACCACCACACCCAGTTCCTCACAGTGGCATCAGCTATCAGCAAAAGCAGGCATTGAAAATGGGAAGGACTGTCAAAGAAATGGGCCAGAAGCCTTGTGAAACTCTTTCAACATGCTAGCATGCTCTGCAAAGCAGGAAGCATGCAGCAAGCAGCTGCCCTTAAGGACTCAAAAGAACCTCCCCCATAGGACCTACCGCACCCCACTTTCCTCCCTTGAAATAGAAATCAGAGAAGTGAAGCCCAAAGGACAAAAGTCATCTATATTCCAGTAGTGGCTTCCGAAGGAGTTGAGAAAGAGGACATAATGTATCAGCTGTGCCTGTAAATGTCACTAGGGTCTCCAGAACTTCCATAGTGTCATGGTCACCTCAAGGTGCACCGAGAAGAGCATCCTTCATGCCTAGGCCTGTGTTCAGGGTCAATAACTGGAGTTGACATGTAGGAAGCTGTCTTGTCTGTGGTATGTGGTGCCACCAATAGTCTCTCTCACCAACCACCCTGCCCTTCCCCAGAGCTTCAAAAACACAAAAGAGCTAAAAGCAAGCTGAAACAGGGCCTAATGGCCACCAAATGTACTTAGTGCCCATTGTCTCCCCGACAGGACCTTGCTCAATCAGTGAATGGGTCAGCCACATCCTGGACTCACTTCAGAGATGAGAAGACAAACTGAGAAAATAGGGAATGACCAGAAATCCATGTGTGGGAAGAGGCATAGGCTTCACACCACCAAATTTGGTTTGAGTTCTGGATTTCCTAACTGCTAGGACTTGGTGGGGGCAGGGGAGGAGGGCGGGAGTTAGGGAGGGAAGTGGGGGCGGCAACCTTATATGTCTTGGTTATACAGATGTAAAAGTAATAATGATGATCATAATAGTAATAACAACAGCAATAACATCTATCCCATTGGGATGTGTGTGAGGATAAAGATCACATGATGAGTCCCCAGAGCCTAGCACCCAACACACCATGTAGGTATGCTATATCCTAAATCTATCTCTAATCAGTTATCGGTTCTTGGAAGCAGATACCACTCCTAGTTATTACCCAGGAGAGAGGGGGCTTACCAAACGCAAATGGATCCCTGTTGTTAAGTTCATACTCGAGTTCAACTCACTGTCATCTGAGAAGGAGTCTAATGATTGCAAAACATGGATGGACAAAACCATGAGGTTTTCTTTCTCTCTCCATACCAGGATTTCTGGGATTGCTCTTCAACCTCCATACATCTGCTTACTTCCTGTGAAAACAACTGCAGGCCAACACAGGAAGAGGCTTGGAGATTAGCCTGGACAGTTGCCACAATGTGTGTGCTCAGGGATATACAAAGAAGCTATGGGGCTAGAGAGTGACAGGCGAGGGCAGTGGGGTGCCAAAGTAAATCGTTGACTGACAGTCGGGAACTCTTTGAGGGCTTTGCACTTCAGTACCACATTGACCTGCTATCTGGGCAGCATAAAGGCAGAGAGAGGGTGGTTGTACAGACACATGAGGTCAAGACTCAATTCTGATTTAAAACAGAGAGATAGTTGAAGTCATAGTGAAATCCTCCATTTGTATAGCTAGGAAATTTTTTGAAGCACCCACCTAAATCCATGTGGTAAAGTCTTGCTAAAGCCCTACAAAGAGAAGTCATAAGCAAGTCTACCCCTCCATTTTAGTCTCGATGATAAATTTAGGTGTTGCTCTGCTAAGTTTATTCTGGGAAACCAATATCATTAGGCTTACTTATAGGTATGTCGGTGAGGGATTACATCTAGGAGCACAGGTGACCTAAAGCAGTCACGTTGGAAGGTCTGAACCCAGCAAAGATGATGGCTACCTCATGGCTATATAGATGAGCCCCTCTCCCCTAGTCTTTCTGATCTATATACTTTAAACCTTCCCAGAGACCTGGAGGTCAGTGCACTCAGGGAAGAATTGCATACACCTAGTTAGAACAGGTTGCTAGATACTCAGGTAACAGTTCCATGACCTCCAACAACTCCTCCTTTGAGGGAATGGTGACAAACCCAGCTACGGTGATATTTTGTACGAACTCCAGTTGAATTCCAGAAGGTGGTGGCTTGGAGGACAGTCTCATACAACAGAAGGAAACACAATAAAAGGATCTTCCCCCATTAAAGGCATCTTCAGCAAAGTGCCAAAGTGTGGAGAAGTTATAAAGTGTCATGAAGGAAATGTGGGTGTCAAGACATCCGTGACTTAGCAGAGGAGGGGCATTGACAGAATGAAGTATGCCAGTGTTGTGATAGAAGCTTCTAGAATGTGGCTAGGAATCAGGAAGAGATGTCTAGCCGAAGTACAAATGAGGGGAAGCAGCAAGAGTCTTACCTAGATATTATACTTATGAACCACAACTATAATCATTGTGATCCAATAATCCTAAAGGGCGTAACAGTGGCATGCATATCTTGGCAGTAACCAACAATTCTCTAAATATACTTTAGGCCCACTCAAACACAATGAAATTATGCCTGGTACTGGAAACCTAGACTATCTGGGGCTAGTGAAATGTTGGGTCTTGAAGGAGAACCTGCGACTTCCACTTTACTGACGACATTCTAAATATTGATTCCCACATATGAGCATATTCCTCACTCGTCATGAAGGCAACTTCTACCTGCAGCAGATAGAAAGCATTACAGAAAACCCCAGCCGACTGAAAGCAAAGGAGTGAAGCATCGTCTCAACTGATGCCCCTGCAAAACAACTTCCGCTCCTGAGGCTCAGGGATCGTTGTAGAAGAGAGATCAGAAAGACTGTAAGAGGAAGAGGAACAGGGAGTTTGCTATGAGACTATGTCCCCTAGAAAGGTCAGAAACTAAACCCATGAAGTCTCACCAAAGTGGCTGCTAACACAAGACCCAAACAAAGATGGCACCTAGATAGACATGCTAACTTGGAAAGAAAAACCTCAGGAAGCTCCAATCCTACACAAAGAACTACAGACAACCAAGGAATGCTGACAGCAGGAGAAACACTCTGCCCCAGAGAACACTAGTTGGGTATCCAATACCAAGTGGTCAGCCCTAAAAACATGAGTATACAAGTAACAGTATACAGACTGAACAGGTTTTATTTAGAAATATACATATCCACATATCCACATACACACATATATGTAACAACAATTAAAGCAGAAGAGGTTGTGAACATGTATCAGTGGGATGACACATGGGAGATCTAAGTGGGGGGTGAGGAAGCAGGGAATGATGTAATCAACTGACGAACGAGAAAGTTCAAATACAATTTTAAAGTTGGGCAAGCAAGATGAGGTGGCTCAGCCTGTAAAGTTGCTTGCCCTGTAAGCCTGGCAACCTGAGCTTGGTCCCCAGGACCCCAATGCAGCTTTAGAAGGAGATCCCCAGAGCAGGCTGACTAAGACTAGCCAGGAGGTGAGCTCTGGGTTTGATTGAGTGACCCCACCACAGTGAATAAGGTGGAAGAGTTATATAGGATGAGCCCCAACATCAACTTCTACATGCATGTGTACATACATGTATATGTACCTGCAGACACATGAAAATAGGCACACACAACAGACACACACAAATGAAAATGGGAAACAAACTCACATAGTTTCTGAATCCAAAACACACATCCATCTTTGGCTTAGCATATACCAAATAATTCCTTTTTTGTTTTTTAATCTCCAGCACTATTTGTTTTTCTCACTGGCCCACCTATATCTAGGAAAACCTAAGACAGCCACGCCCACAAACACTCAGACACCAGCTACCCAGCAAGAGTTCTCAGAGGCAGTGAGGGAGCCACGATTCTTATGAAACAAAAACCGGAGCGCCCATGAAAGACTGAAGACCCCCAACTCCTACAGCAGGGCTGTCTGAAATCAACCAGCTCATTCAGGGCTAGGATGGTGAGACAAGCAAGACGGAACTTAAGGAGCAACTGACAATCTCAGTAATCAAGTGTCATTTAAAAGCTATGACAAGATGCAAAACTACTCAAGGGGAAGAAACTATCAGCCTTTCCATAAGGACTAGCACTGACCACCATTTACTTCTTTGGTAACCCAGTGTTATGGCTCAGGGCTTTCGGGCAGCATAGTTCCCAGGCCCCTGTGGCCTTTATGTCTATTTTAGATATCTTTGGCAGTGGTGACAGTGGTGACAACGGGCAATGCTGGACTTCATAGCTACTTGTGTGTATGGGAGGATTTCTGTTCTTTTTCTCTTCTTTGAGTTAAGAAATGACAAAGGGCACTCATGTATTCTTCGTTTTGCCTTGAACTCCAGCCTGTGGTTCCACCCTCCACCCCAAATCATTTTGCTATTGCAGAAAGGAGACCAGACACTGAGCCATGAGAACACTAGATTTCGTTAGTGACTTCACAGCTTCCTGTGGGTTAACCCCTTCCAGGCTGACTCAGCACACAGCTGTTAGCTACAGCACACTTTTCCGAGACACTTTGGTTTTTTTTTTTTTTTTAATGACCTTAACAATGTTGAAATGACCGTGTTAGACTCACAGTATCTCCTGCATGTAGCAGTGAACATCCCAGACATGAAACTTGTTCTCCATTAACAGGGACACTAATAATTACTTTGACAACAGTAGAGAGGCTGGAAGGTTAGAGGCCACGTACAGGACAATGAAAACCAGACTAGAGTCATTTGCATTTAAAAGGTTGCAAGAGCAATTAGCACCTCATTAATATGACATAAATGCAAATTTACACAGCTCCCTCATAACCTCCAATTCTTTCCGCCCAACTAAGGAAAGCATCAGATTAGAAAACACTAAGATGCCTATACAGGGCAGACAGGGAACTATTTCACTGTCCAGCCTCTTTGAAGAGACCTAGATAAGAGTCTTCACTCAGAGCTTGAGTGGCCACTTAACTGGGCAGGGCTGTCAGATGAAAGGGACTATGGGAATTCCACAATCACAGCGGTCTGTGTTCAGTGAGGAGCCTGGCTGACTGTTGCTCATGACAGACGGTGACGGAACACAGAGACACCAAGGTGGCCCTCGGAAGGGCTGCTTCCATGCTGAGAGGGCAGAGGCTGGCAGGGAACTGCACAGCTGAGGGTTTGTTGTTTTTTGGTTTGAGGTTTTTTGTTTTTTTGTTTTCCATTGAAAACACACAGCTGATGATCAAAGCAATCACCTTAAATAATTGATTTTCTTAAACCAGTATGGAAAAGAAAAAAAGAAAGAAACCGTGAATGGTGAAAGATAAAATCACACCACTAGGAATGAGAGGTGCTTGCAGAGATGAGGACTGAATGCCCAGGGGTGTGATTAGGGAACCCTACATCAAAGGACAGTGTCCTAAAATAGCTCACCCTGGAAAAGGCTTCACACAATTCATTGTAAATAGCACCACTGATAAGAGTATTTCAGAAGAGCATCTTTCTGCCTCTTATGTTTATCACTAGCCCCTCAAGGGGGGAGAGTAAGGGGACAAAACAGCAGAAGGAGTGTGCTAACAGTGACTTTCTGTAGGTCCAATGTCGTACTACTACAGTTACCTGTTAAAATATGGTAAGCGCACACACAATACACTCACAAACACAAACTAACACATGCAGTGGATGCACAAGCACATGTACAAACACATACAAGTATGCTTGCGAACAAGCCCGCAAATACTTTCATACGTACTCACAAATATACAACATATAATAAAAAGCACACAAACACAGAGTAATAAATATGCAAAATATACTCACACACATATACATACATACATACATATTCACACATACTCTCACATGCAAACACCCACAAACATACAAATACACAGAGCCTGCAATAGAATATGCCCATCTCAAGAGTCCTGGGTATTTCCCATCATGCCATGTGGCCCCATCATGTCCATGTGGTAAGGTTGGTTGTATGGCACTCAGACCAGAGATATGGAGGGAACAGGCTCTGAGCCCAGATCCTATGTAATATCTCTTCAGTTGTGTGGTGATCCAAGATGAAAATCAAACCCAAACAGATTCTAAGGGAGTGTTGGACCCTTGTGTGTTCAAACACTGCTGGGCACCAGGGACGGTTGTGAGCAAATGTCCACCTGGAAAAACGCTGTACGGGGAGTGAGACAGACTTATCTCAGCAGGCTTTCACAGTCATTACCAGATACACAAAACCAAACAGAGAGCTGAGGCCTCTGAAGGATGAGAACATTTCAATAGCACCAAGGGGAAATAGACATCCCAGAAGAAGAAACTGGTGTGAACAGAGTCACAAAGCTCTGTGTGGTCAAAACACAGATGGGGCTGTGGTAAGAAGAACCAGGGTGAAAGTGGAAAAGGAAGTATGGCCTGACCCTAAGATGAGTCAGAGCTGGACCTTGGTGTTCAACAAGATGACCCATATCTCCACAGACATTGGATCTGATCTGAAAGCCCCGCCCTCACCTGCTTTCACTGTGAGAATCCTGCTCCATCCATGGACTGACGTCCTGTTTCACTACTCTGTCCCCCGGGTCTGCCTCGAGGGAGCCACAGAGCTCTGTCTTCTTGGGCACTGAATCGGGAGATAACAGGGGGTGATGCCAGACATTAGAAACACAGGGGAGCCAGGAGAATAGCCAGCTACATCACAGAGTCCCAACAGAGGACTCTGCTGGAGAGCAGTCACCCCCTGACATAGGCATGTGAGCAAGGAACATTCCAAGACAAAATATTTAGTTTTTAGTCTGGCGTCTGCTTTATTAGGAAATGTTTGGCTGTATACACTCAGAACTATGTGCATAGAAAGGTAGATTCCCAGATGTGTATTTGTGTGTATAGAATTCATTTCATACCTCAGTTGGTGACTATGATTTTCTTTCTTCTTTACAAGGGATCTCTGGGGTTCTAGAAGTTCTACAGATCAGTACACTGGGAGCAGTCTTTCACTGCTGTTGCTAGGAGAGCCCTGGCTTGTGGAAGGAATTTGATGGACACATAACATCTATTGGGAGCAAGGTAGATTAACCTCCCAGGTGATGTAGACGTACTTGGACAAAGCAAGTCATGGAAGACAATAGCATCCTTGACAATAGTGTATAGGGTCATGAGGAGGAACAGATATCTAGAAAGACTGATGGCAAATGCAGAGCTCAGAGGAGGAAATTTGAGGCTCGGGGACTTAGCTATTATTAAAATTATAAGCCATGGGGTAAAGATATGGCTCAGCAGGTAAGAACACTCACTATTCAAAATGAGGACTTAGGTGTGAATCCCATCATCCAAGTGCAGCCCAGTGTGACTGTGGCACCAGTGTTGGGAGGCAGAAATAGGAAACCCAGAAGCTTGCTAATCAGACAGCAATTGAAACAGGAGCTTTGGGTTCAGTTAGAGACCCTGTCTTGAGGTAATAAGGTAGAAAGCAATAAAGCAGGACACTCGTGTGCCTCCATGCACAGAAGAGTATACATGTGCCTGCCTGCACATACATGTGCCTGAACATACATGAGCACAAACAAAAGCATACACAAACACAAACACACATACAGAGGGAGAGAGAAAAAGAAAGAGAGAGAGAGAGAGAGAGATAAACTCATTACCACAATTGCAAGTCACATCTCCATTTTCTCAAGAGATTCTTCCCCCTCCCCTATTTTATGAGAGCGTTCCTGGCATTTTTAGTTTTAAGAATATTTAAAATACTGAAAAGTAAAAGAAACACTACAGATATACCATATTCTCCCAATCTCATGGCTAATATCATGATTAGCTTCAGAGATAAGATATCAGATGGGTGTGTTCAGGGTAGAATGGACATAAACTACACCCAAATTCTCAGCACCTAAAATTAGCAACTACCAATATTTTGTTCATATTTGCATTTTTATGCATTTAGGTTTTCACTACAAAATAATGTGCATATTATTTTTAATAAAAAAAGAGAAAGAGGAAAAGGAGAAAGAGGAAGAAGACAGGAGGAGTTATGTGTACATGAGTAGACCCCTCTCCATCCAATCAACCCAACTCTTCTCTGGGAAACAGCTCTCCACCTGACCACAAGCACACATCTGTCTCCATAAACACTAGAAGACATTGTTCTATGTGGGATTATTGCACAGACATTACATTAAGCATCTTGTTCAATTTTCATCTTTTGTCCTCTTGACACTTTGGTTCTGAGATGCCCCCATTTTGACATAGACTGAGCCACTGAAGTCCTTTTAGGAACTGTGCATGTTTCCATCTGGCGAAAACAACAACAACACACATACACACACACACACACACACACACACACACACACACACACACACACACCCTGAAAGGAACGTTTTATTGCAATAATACTGCAGTTAATTCTTCATCCCTGTGTCTTTATGCACATGTAACAGTGTTTTCCCAAACTATATTCCTAGAAATGGTACTGTAGAGTTTTTCAAGCATGCATATTTTTTATTACTAGAAAATGACCAATGATGCTCGAAATCTAAACCTCCTCTCTCCAGTGGGTAACAGTGCCCATCTCCCCACCTTAATGTGAACACTTGAAACCATTATAGCTAAATTTTTGTCAACTTCTGCCATTACTTTTAATCTTAATACCTTACTTTCCTGAATAGTTTGATGTTAGTAAAGCTGAACATCAGTGTCTATATCATTAGACAGTTCTACCTAATTCTTCATGAAGAATTTTCTCTTTCTCTATGTGTCCCACTATCTCTCTGTTTCTCTGTGTCTCTGTCTCTTTGTCTCTTCTTTTCTTTTTAACCTGAATCTTTTTTCATGTGTTGAGTCCCTAAAAACATTTGGTTCTGGTTAAACTTAGCATTTTATAACTTCAGTGGTCACTAAACAGTCATTCTTGGCTATGACCTTGACTGTGTTTGATATTTACCTATGTGAAAAAACTCTTTTCATGTTTTCTTGTCAGGTTCTATACTGTTCTGTTTAGATTTAGCATGAGATCCCTCCAGAGTAGTTGTGTGTTATCTGAGTCCATTGTGGTGGTATTTTCCAAAGGGAAGATGTTGATGAATGGATCAGGAATTTTTGTTTGATTGGTTGGGTTTTGCTTTGTTTTTATTTGCTTGTTTTGCAACATGGACTAGTCTTTAATTCACTTTTCAAATTCACTGACCTCTACCTCTTGATTGATGGGATTAAAGGCATCTGCAGCCATGCCCAGCAAGTCAGAACTTCTGTTCTGGCCCCTTAAGTATTTCCTTTGCTGTCTCTCCATATCCCTTTCCCCCAGGTTTTGTTTATCTATCCAGCTGTACTACACCACTCTGCCAAAAAGCATTCTTGCTTTGTGAATTTAAGTTTGAGGCTGTGGTATGGAGACCTCTGCCATCCTTCTCCTCTATCATCTCGTTGGCTCCCCTTTGTCTTTGTACATAGTACTTCAGTGGTAGTTTAGGGATTCCACATTCAAAAGAACTCAGATTTCAATTGCATTTGTGGTGGGGATTATTTGGAAAGAGCACTAACTTCACAAGGTCACTATTTAAATCCTCAAATGCCATCTCTCCCTCTATTCCTGAAGCCTTAACCTTCTTCCCCACAGAAGCTTCCAATCATTTTTATGCAGCTATGAGTCGCATATTATCTTTTAGGTCTTCTTCTGCTGGATTCTACCATACATAATGGTAGTTTCAAGATAAATAATAATTTTTTTCAAAAGCAAAGAAACTAGGGCTAGTACCTGTAGGAGAAGGGGTGTAGATAGACAGACTTTCCAGGTGGAAATAACAGAAAGTCACATGCCAAACACTGAAGAATTTCCTTTGGCTTGAGTAGCTCGGTGTAGACATTTGATAGTAGATGATGCAATCAGATGCCTGAGAAGAGGTCACACTAGGACTCACAAAATGCAGTCAAGATCAACATGATGACCAGGGAGACTTCCTCTCCTTATACTTCTGTTTGAACCACAGTGGCTTCCAATGAATGGCATTCCTCATAAAGCTCTCCTGATTCAAGTGGCTACTTATGGAGGTAGCCATGTCTCCCAGCAGGACTGATGCCTCAGGAAGGTAGAGAGAAAGAAAAGAGCAAGTGTTCATGTTAGATCAAGGAAAGTACAGTCTGGGAACTTATAGAACACAGTGTGGTTTAAAAGCCAGGAATACAACTACACTGAGATAGACAAAGACTTTCTAGACTCAATAAGACAGAAAAAAATGGGAAGAAAACAACAGAGTCAGGAGAGAACAAATGGGGAGAACCTCAAGAACTTTCATGAAAAGGGTCCCAGCAAGCAGAGGACTAGGCATATAGCTTCCAGGTAGATGAATCCTAAAACACCCTAAAGGAACTGCTGACCTGAAGCTAAGAGGCTCCCAAAATGGGGCTAACCTTTGATCATTCCAAATTCCCAAAGACCCAGAAATGTAAAAGAAGACAGAGCAACACATAATCCATGATCCAAAGATGATAAGACAAAAAAGAGATACCCAGAGACAGCTGCACCAATGAACATCCATCCATCCACAAACAGCAACAGCAAGGCAGACAACTTTCCAGCCTTCCAAACGCCACCTGAAAGAGCTGACACCCATCAGAGCGCAGAGTTACCGCAGTGGATACAGTCAGTGTTGCCCTTCCCACAGACACTACAAGGAGGGCCCCTGCCCACAGCCCTGCTTTAGTGTCCAATATCCACCAGAATAAAAGCATTAACTGCAATAAAGACCATAAGCTCATCACTCTTGATTGACAGTCAACACCAACAGTGTGAGCCATTTTTAGTAGGCAAAATTATTCTCCACCCCCAAAACGCATCTACATCCAATGCCTCGCTTCCATGGGTGTCACATTTTTTAGCATCACAATATATTTAATTACACATTTAATTCACATCAACCACCAGACATTGTGATCATGTTGGCTATTTTCTCTGGTCAGCAGGAGGTTCTTCGGCCAATGGCTCCCACTGCAATGTTTTTTCTTGCCAGAATATAGCTCATTTTCAGCCTGAAGACCTCTTCTACATCATCACCCCAAAGCAAGTTTTCTAATTTTTTAACATTTGGTTCTGCTTTAACTATATCCAGCTTCTCATTGGTGATCTGTTCCATGTGTTTTCTATAGGCTCCACATTTAGGAATGTGCTATAGAAGATCAAGAAACTTTGTATACAATATCGTTGGCTTCTCCTGTGGTGTCACATACAGCCAATCCCACCAGACTACTAGTCTTCTTCAGCAAACCCACCATAACAGTACCCAGAGCATCCAATCCCAATGTCACCTTCTATGGGACTTGGCAGGTGTGACTAAGAATCCTGACACAAGGCAATTCTGGGTTATTAGTAGAGACCCTCAATGTTCTCTCAGGTGACCATTGAAAGAAGAGCACAGAGCATGGGGTGGAAGGAGAGAGTTGGTGGGTGAGGCCAAAGGGAAATGATGTAGCTGTGGAGGAAGAGCCTAGAGCAATCCAACCACAAGTCGAGGAATGGCAGCTGCCACAAGAAGGTGGAGGAGTCTGAGAAGGAATCTCACCAAGAGCCTCCTGAAAACATGTAGCTCTTGATACCCTGACTTCAGGTAACTGGCACTTGCTACAGACTTTTGATGTTTAGAACTGAGACAGAGTAACCAACCAATTGAGGATCAACCAAGGTGGATGATTTATTAAGACAGTAGTAGAAACTTGTTCTCCTCCTCCTTCTTTCTCTTCTTCTTTTTCTTCTTCCTCCTCCTCCTCCTCCTCCTCCTCCTCTTCTTCTACTAAGACAGGGTCTCACTTAGCCCAGGTTGACCTCAAACTTTCTAGGTAGAGAAAGATGATCATGAACTTCTCATCCTCCTGCCTCCACCTCCCAGTCACTGCAATTACGATCATGTGCCATCATGCCCAGTTTTGAGGTGCTTAACATTGGCTCTCCGACACTGGTTCTCACCCCGTGGGTTGTGACCCTTTTGGAGTCAAAAGACTTTTCCACAGGGGTCACCTAAGACTGACAGAGAACACTGATATGTACACCATGATTCACAACACAGCAAGATTGCAGTTATGAAGTAGCAAATGAAACTAATTTTATGGTTGGGGGAGGTCACCGCAACATGAGGAAGTGTGTTAAAGGGTCACAGCATCAGGAAGGTTTCTGCTCTAGGATTTCCTGCGTGTTAGGGAAGTGTTCTAACAACCATGCCAGGCCTTAACAATTTATCTTGAAGTGTTTATTCTCATGACCACCAACATCCAGCCTCTTTCAGGGCTGAAGTCGCTGACACCAAAGCAGAGTGCTTCCTCAGGAAGGAACGACTGTAGTCCTTATAGGGAAGTTAATCAAGTTGGAGTGAAATCCCAGTCCACTGGCTCAAAGTCCCATTGGACCTCAGTGCTAGGTTACATACACCCCCTTTTACTCGTTCTCTCTGTTAACTGTCAGTTCCTTTGGTTTCGGGGTTGTTTTGGTTTGGTTTGATTTTTTGATTTTTAAGTTTGCAACAGAGTTCTAAATGTTCAGCCAGCATCAAACACTGGGATATGAGGCTTCCATCTTGTCATGAGTCAACCACCCTGGGGAGAAACCTTGGTCCTGGCTTGGTCATTACTTTCCCAAAGATGAGAATCAAACTTGTCACTTTCTAGAGTTGGGTAAAGTTAATTTTAAAAAATGTGTTCTGAAGTAAATCTTCAGGAGACACAGGGGAGAGAAGCAAATGCCTTGGACATTGCTGGGTCATTCTGAGCTATGTGGCCAGACAGCTATTCCCAGGGATGGCCCTTTGGACAACACTTTTATATGTTATTGTCATTTTTAAATCTGGCCCTAAAGAACTGTTTAAAAACATCAGTCCTGACCTTAGAAATCCTGAGGGGTATGCCTACACTGATGTCTAGACACAGGACCAAGGTTGAAGAGAAAGCAAAGGATGAGATAGTGCCCCACAATGGTGAGGCCAGAATGAGTGGAAGCAGGAATTCTCTTTCAGTGAGCACTTTTAAAAGAAGAGGACAGCCAGACTGTCTCACAAACTTGCATGTAGGCTGCCTAATTAACTGTGGCAGTGCCACTGTTCTGTGACAAAAGAACAAGAACATAGATGTGGAAATTAAACATTGTGAGTGTGAAAGTTTCAGGCAAACAAAAGATTAATTACTATATGCATTGACTTTTGCATAGAAACAGCCCCCCTGCCTGCTTTTCTGTGATTTCCTACAGAAAGAATAAAACTAAAAGTATGAGTTTTCCATAAGGAAGCATCTTTTTAATGTGAAGAGACATATGCAGTTGGTAACATTTCATACCCACAATGCCTCAGCAGACAACATGCTGGAAATCACTGAGACACAGGAACACATATCTAAATCTAAATCCACATTTGGTTCATGTACGCTCTACTTGTTCAACAACAACTCTAAAATACAAGTAGTATTCTTAAAAATCAATGTAAATATTCATGCTTTAAATATGTAAATATGTGATCTCACTGGGCAATGGCTTTCAACATTCCTAATGCTGTAATTTTTTAATGCAGTTCCTCATGTTGTGATGACTCCCAATCATAAAATTATTTTTATCGATACTTCCTATCTGTAATTTTGCTACTGTCATGAATCCTGATGAAAGTGTCCATGTTTTTTGATGGTCTTAGGCTACCCCTGTGAAAAGGTCAATATGCCCCCAAAGGGGTCTAGAGCCACAGATTGAGAACCACTGCCACAGGTTTATGAAAGTTCACAAAATGTGATGCTTTCAAAGCAACAAAGTTGTCTACAGACACACATCTCAGAGCAAGCATCCAGAGACCTTAAAGACTGTTGGTCTTTCACATCTGCAGGGAGACCCACTAACAAGCCTGCAGCACAGAGAGGCATGTGACAGGGCACAAATCTCAGTCTCCAACAGGAAACCCCACACTGAACAGACAAAATGATTTCTTAGTGTCTTGTGCTTCCTAAACTAAAGCCTGCCTTGGGGTGGGGGATCAACAAATACTGAAGAAAAGCAGAGAAAGGGGGAAGGTTAGGGAAGAAGGGAGAAAATAAAGGAGAAGAAGATTTGGGAAAGAAAGAAGGGATGGGGAGAAATAGAGGGGGTAAGGAAAGATAGAGGAAAGAAGAAGAAAGATGGGGGAATAGAGAAGGGAGGGGTAAAGGGAGGGAGTGAGAGGAGAAGATAAGGGAGGGAGGAGAGAAGGGATGGAAGGGAGGAAGGGAGTGGAGGAGAGGAAGGAGGGAGGTGAGGGAGGAGAGAAGGGAGGGAAGGGAGGGAGGAGAGGAGAGGTAGGAGGAATGGAGTGGAGGGGAGGAGAGGTAGGAGGAGGAGGAGGGAGGGGAGAAGGAAAGAATGGTGTAGAATGGATGGCATGGAGAGAAACAAACTGGACAGAATCTCATGTTAGAATATGAAGATGTCTCACAGCCAAGTGGTTAGACAGTAGTGTGGCCGTATTCATTAACTTATTGGTAAGAAATAGAGATTGTGTGGTTTCTAAAATTTCTTGAATAAACATCAATTGGTACAAGACAAGAAGGCTATAGCAATCCAGTAGGCTCTCGGACTTGTGCCTTTGTCTCCATTTAACTGTTCAGCCACTTCAGTCTCAAACAGTGCATTGGAGTCTTAGGACCTGCGATCCTGGCTAGTGATCTTCTAAGTCTCAGCCCTCCACAGACGTGCGAGTTGAGAACAGAACGTCCACATGTCCTGCTCTCTTTACTAGAATAGGTCTAAAAAGAGGTCTCTTTTCACAATTCTAAGGTATCCATCCATGCCCTTTTGGAAACAAGCAGAAACTACCATTTCAGTGGCATTACAGGTAGGGCAATGGCAGCAAAGAACCCAGAGTTAGTACACATGCTCATGGACACCCTCATCCGACTGCAGAGGGCAACTGCTAGTGCTTCCCAGTGAAGGAACAAGCAAAGCCCAGACACAGTGGAGGAAACACACACACTGCAGAGACCAAGACCCTGGACGCTGATGAAGCGCTGGAACGAGGACATTCAAGGACAAGAGTGGGTCATCTACTAGAAAGGATAAGAAAGACCAAGAGCTTCTATGTACAGAGAATTTCTCATAAGCAGTGCCTGCCAATGCAAAAGCCAATGGCCAGTGAGTTGAGGCAGAAAATAGAAGTTAAGACACAGGCAGGGAGAGAGGAGATTCTGGGGAAGAATGAGAGAGTAAAAGGAAACACAGGGAGAGATGCAGAAAAAGATTCAAGTGAGACACTGAAAGAAATCCCAAGGAAGATGCTAAGGAGGAAGTGGGTGGGGCTGAAGGAGGGGTAACTAACCAAGTGGTAGACACAGAATAGACTGAATGGATTAAATAGTGAGCTAGTCAGGGAATGAGCCTGAGGTCTAGGCCTTTGATAATAAATAGTCTCAGAGTTATCATCCTAGGAGCCGGGGCTGGGAGAGGAAAACTTGGAATTTATTTTATTTTACATTTCTAACCACCAAATTAGGGTGAATAAGACTGATTTGGGACCTCCTACAAGGAGGTGGGGCAGTAGGGAGGGAGGGATCGAGGGAGGAAGGGAGGAAGGGGGAGAGAGCACTTAAAGGCCTGGCTGAGATGAAGATCAGGCCAGGTGGGGCCTCTGAGGGCACTGGGGTCAAGAGGGAAAGATCACGGGGTTGAGGCAGGAGACTTGGTCAATGCAGGCCTCCTGCGTGGCACTGGGTGCTTAATTCTGACAAAGAACCAAGGAAATGCTGAGAGCAATGATGTCCAGTGAGTAAGGTAGAAACCAGAAAGCCATCTAGACAATGAAAGAAGAAAGGACATTCACTGTTGGTGAAAACTGTGGGTCAGAAACCAAGTGTGCTCTTTGTGTATGAGGACAGGGCACCTACGTGTGTGGGAGTGTGCGTGTGCATACATGTGGAAGCCAGAGGCTGGCCTCAGGTGTCTTTCTCACTCTCCATCTCAGTTTTTGAGTCAGAGTCTCTCACTGAACCTGGAGCTCTCTGACTTGTTTCGGCTGGTAGCCATCAAGCCCCAGGGATTCCCTCTTGCCTTAGCTTGCCAATGTGAGGATCACAGGCACATGCTATTTTCCCCAGCAATGGCATGCCGAGTATCAGATTCATTTTCCCAGACATCAAGAGTGTCCTTCAGTATTATCCCTAAACCACTCCACTTGTGAACTTGGTGGAGAAGCCACCGATGCTCAAAAAGACACCACCCGTGATGGCCATCTGGCATTTCAGAACAAGACTCCCTAGTGGAAGCCGGTGTCACAGTACGTAGAATTAAAGGTGGGTACCTTTATAATGGGCACAGAGTCAAAAGCCCTCCAAGAAGGAACAACACATAAGCATACCCAGGACTATAATCTGGGCAGCCAGAGAAGGCACTGTTCAAATCTACATACCCCCAAATACTTCCTCCAAGGGAGAAAATGGTCAAGAGGCTAAAGAATTTGCCCAATAAAAAGTCAAACATCAGCTCTGGACCTGGGAAGTTGTCAGACCCAGAATCTGCTAACGGAAAGATGCCCAAAGTAACAATCCCCTAGACCACAGCAAGGGCATATAGTGATGGGTTTCATTGGTCTTCCACAGTCATTCAGTCGGGTGCTGCTGTCATGAAAAAAGGGGGTGTGTGGACAGTTTGAGGACTGCTGGGCACAGGATCTGAGACATGTGATGTCACTGGTGACTGGGTCCTCAGCGAAGGTGGAAGTGTGTGGGGAATAGTTTAAAGAAAGGTCTGGCTACATGTGGCTTAGAGTGCCTCCCCTTGGCCCACAGACCCACAATGGACATTCCCTCAACCCCAAATGTATGACTAAAAGAGATTTGAGGATTTATCATAATGTATGCTCTTAGTCCTTGGAGCAAGTGGCAAAAATGGCCCAAGAGGGAAAGATAAAACCACTGAAATGTTCCCATCACACCCGCCAACAACAATCATGCACACACCCACACCCACACACACACACACACACACACACACTCACATACACACACACACGCAAAATGTGATAGGTGGCATTGATTGTCAACCTAGTAGAATCTAGCATCACCTTGCCTGTGAAGAAGTTTCAAGATTGGATTAGTTGAAATAGGAAGACACACCCTAAATTCACCCAGCACCTTTCATGGTCTAGGCTATCAGACCAAATATAAAGGGGAGAGTGAGCTGAGCACCAGCATTCATCTCTGCTTCCTGTCTGTGCATGCCATGTGACCAGCTGCCTCTCCCTCCTGCTGCCAGGCCTTCCCCACCATGACGGACTGTATCTCAATGTAAAACCTAGCCCAAGCTGTTTTGGATGGGTATTTTGTCACAGAAATGGGACACATAACTAATGCATGACTCAAGATAAGTAATCAAAACAGCATCATTTCCCAGAAGAGCGTGTTAGATACCTAGAGGCTTGATGGACAGCTAACCTAATGGAATCTGTGAACTCCAGGTTTAATGAGAGACCTGTCTCACTGTAAGGCTGAACTCACAGTGGGCCAAGCAGGAGGCTGATCATAGAGAGCCGAGGCTGCCAGCTCTGCAATGTGCTTACTCAGCTGGGGGCAGAGTCCAAGGCAAAGCTGAGGACCGCAGAAGAATGGCTTCAAGACAGGCACATGCAATGTATGACTGAGAACCTGGGAGTCTAGAAGATGCATTGTCTCCCCTACAAATGGTACGTTAGCATCTGTGTCGCACCTCAACTAAAAGCATCTTGGGTAGGAGAGTGTTTACTTGACCTTACAGCAGCTTTTAAATCAATGGATCAAAAAGTAATATTGCCTAAGTCCGTGAGGCTACTGACACGTTTTAAAACACACAATCAGTAATAATCAAAACATACAAAAGAGACGGGGAAGGCAAGTAGACTCTAAGCTCTTGTTTGTTTGTTTTTGTTTGGGGAGACAGGGTTTCTCTGTGCAGCCATGGCTGTCCTGGAACTCCCTCTGGAGACCAGGCTGGCTTGAACTCAGAGATCCACCTGCTTCTGTCCCCATTTGTGACACCATGCGCAGCTGAGAAACTCAGTGAAGAATTCAAATACATCAAGACTGTAAAGCAAGAACAATTCTGGGCAAAGTGATGGTGGCAATTCCTAGAAGAATCTGAAACAAAATTGCTTGCCTGCGTGGGCACCGAGGGGGGATATCCGACTGTTTTTATTTGTTATCCTGCTTTGTTTCTCTTTTTGTTCGATGCATATTATTTTTTAAGACAGTTTTTAAATCAGCATTAATCTTTCTGTTAGGATAGAGACAGCTAAAGGGTGACGTTTATGGGACATGCTCTAGAAACTTATTAATAGATGTCAATAACAAAGCGTGGCTCTGGAAATAATGAGCATTTAAATTCTGAAATGCCTCGAAGTCTTTTTCTCAATTTGCAAACCTCTCCTGAAAGTGTTCCTCCAAGTCGGACTTCTCAGATGCACTAAGTTCAAATTATAAAAATCTTACCTGTAATTGGAGCCAGCTGCAACCTTTTTGACAAGGACTAATTGCCGATAATGATTTAAGTGCTGCGAATTCGCCTGCCACAATTGTTTTAAATGGGGAACCCTCTTCACGGCTTTCTCCGAAAAGAACTGTTAATCTTTACTGCTGACTTATCAGATCCTTCAGTCAGCTGTTTGCCATCATTTTTCACGAGCTGATAACGAGTTTATTAGAGTCATAATGTGCAGGTGGGAGAAGAAAGGTCTCATTTGATGGCACTGGAATTTCATCTAACATTTTTACATGGGAAAAGTTGGCACAAGCCTTGGGCTGGGATTAGCAGATGAAGACAACAGAGGAATGTTTTTTGTGGATTTTTTTTCTTTCCCCCAGGGGAAATGGAAGGGTAGCATTTGTTTAACATGACTAACTCTGAGTTCCATAGCTCCGCCAACCCAGAGCCTAGAAGGTCAACAATTCTGCCTACTATGAATATATCAGTACCCCCAGGGACTGAGGACAGTCTCTGGGCTGACTGGGGCTTCAGAAGTGGGGCCACTCTTCATGACTTATCTCCTGACACTCTTCTACCCCTCAGTGCCTCCCAGAATATCTGCCTTTGATTCTCTTCCTCTGAATACCCTCCCTTCCTTCATCTACAACATCCAGGGAACACTCCTGCCACGGCCTCTGGTTGCAAAAATAGTTGTGTTGGCAGCATAGGTGCCAAATTTAGCTGAGTCCTTGACATTGTGATTCCAGCTCTAAGGATTTGACCCGGCAAAAGTGAGAGCAGGGCATTACGAACTTTCAGCCTGAATTTTAAACTGAGGACATTCTGGGGTGGGCGCAGCCACAGGTTGCCGTGGGATCCCTGGACATCTGGGTTCACCACGGGGACAACATTCAAGGTTGTGATCTGCAGTCATTTGCATAAGCACTGTCAGCCTCGCCATCTGAAAACTGGAACCACAGGACCTACCTCATCTGTTCAGCAGAGACTTAAAGACCTTCCCTTTAAAGCACCTGGCCCAGGGCCCAGCAATTCGTAAATACTTGATAAATGCTACATAGCAATAAGGGTAATCACAATAATGACCACAGTCATTACTCTAAACCAGGCCAAAGAGGAAGAAGAACTTTTGGGGGAGAGATATAGCCTGTGATAATTAAATGAGAAACCAAACAGAAGCTCCTCTCGGCCTCTCGGGGACTATGTGCACAAGAGAAGGTTTAATTACTGAAGTTCACTGTCCGTGATGGCTATTCCAAATGGTGGAATAACAGAGGTTTTCCTGTCTTTTTTATAAGGATTTCTAAAATACAAAGGATATTTCTGGAAACCAGATTGTTGTTTTAGATTACTCCAATTCATACAACTCTCAAAACATGAAGAATCATCTACCCAACCTTATCAGCCCACCAATAAAGATCAAACATCTGGAGGGCTGAGCCCCTAACACTAAACCCTTCTCTATGTTCTAACACTCCCCCATGGCTTTCAGAAAACAAGGGTCAGAACTCAGGTTCCCTGAGGCTCATGGTGCAGTTGGACCTGGGACGCTCCTAGAATAAGACCAGCCCTGACTCTCACATACATGTCAGGCACAACACCTGGAATAGAGTAGGAGATTGATAAATGTTTGCTGAGTGAATACATGTAAGAATATTAGCCATCTATACATCAGAAGGACTGTCATCTGCTCCTGCAGGAGCTAGGTGAGCCACAGTCAGCATCCAGGAAGGTTTCCTAAGAGGTGACAAGTCAGTCATCGACAAAGGCTCTGAGCCACACTCGGTATGATTTGGGGAAAGAGGCTTTGTCCATTTCCGGAAAGAGACAGGAGAATTGACAAAGAAGTAAGGGGCACCAGCGTCCACACTTCCGTTGACTTGTAGGTCAGTACAAGGAGCCAGGAATGTAGGGCCATGATTTAAGATAAAAAGCTAAGAGATGCTGGTGGCTTAATGGGTTTCCCTTTCCAGGTGACAGTTGCATTTCTGCCTCTGCCCCTCAGCTCTAGGGGAACAGCAGGCAATCCAGGCTGGTAAATAGGCAAGTTTCTCCTTCAGGGAGCACCTCTAGGTCTCCATAAATCACCTTCCCTGACAGCACACTTCCTCACCCACCCGCATTTCACATTTAGCCAGGGAGACTGTAAAAGCTAACCCCACACTTCTCCAACCATCCAAACCCCAGTCTCACCCTACAGCACAGAGCTGACGGGCTCTGGAGAACATTTTTATGATAGATTTTTTTTTTCTAATTCAATCACATGCTTTTCATCCACTCTTCTCTACCTCTCTCAGCTTAAGAGAGGCTCGGAGAAAAAAAAATACTATCATTGATTTCCCAAGACTTGATTCTTCAGCACCAGTCTTGATCACAGGCACTTAAGACGTGACACTTTGTACCGTGGGAGCTCATTATGTCCCCGGGAGATTCCATGTCTGTTTTGATAGGAGCAATTTATCACCCTGGTGAAATCACACTGCTGTTCTGAAGGCAGGGCTAGGATTTATGAATCCCTGTTCACAGAGAATGAATTTAATTCCCAGGAGTGGAAATGGTATTAAAAGATTTGGCCTGCCACACCTGTGGCATCTGACAGGGTTTCGGAGTGAGTGGTACACCCAGCTCCACTCAGCTGTGCTGTAAAATTCATTGCCCTCCTAAGCACAGAAGCAGCTC